>NC_084570.2:16590000-16665000 GCF_033978685.3 Nerophis lumbriciformis | reverse complement strand
ATGTTTTTAAGCTAAATTATTGGTAAACACAGTTTATGTATAATAATTTACGTAAAACCGCGAGTAATGAATAAAGTTTTCATCAATTAATATATTCTGTAGACATACCCTCATCCGCTCTCTTTTCCTGAAAGCTGATCCGTCCAGTTTTGGAGTTGATGTCAGCAGGCCAGGGAAGCTAGGGTCGATATTCTTCTCTTGATCATCTTTGGTGGCATAAGGGACGGTAGAAGCGGTGTGAGCCAAGACATCCAGGAGGTTTAGCTCGCTCGTCTGCGGGAACAAACTGCCGCCATTGCTTGCCGTGCTACCGAGGTCCTTTGTCCCTGAATAGCTCACACACTCCGGCAGATTCAGTGGGGGTCGGGCGGCAGATTTCTTTGACTTTATCGTTGGAAATGCATCTGCTTTGGGTGTCGCAGGATATCCACACATTCTTGCCATCTCTGTCGTAGCATAGCTTTCGTCGGTAAAGTGTGCGGAACAAATGACTGACCATTTCGTCGGCTTTCCCCACACCCTCGTATTTTGAACAAATTTCGTCCAATTTCTTGCCACTTTCGCATCTTTGGGCCACTGGTGCAACTTGAATCCGTCCCTGTTCGTGTTGTTACACCCTCCGACAACACACCGACGAAAGTGAGAAAATGGCCGATTGCTTCCCGATGTGACGTCACAACCGCTCCGAGAGCAAATAATAGAAAGGCGTTTAATTCGCCAAAATTCACCCATTTAGAGTTCGGAAATCGGTTAAAAAAATATATGGTCTTTTTTCTGCAACATCAAGGTATATATTGACGCTTACATAGGTCTGGTGATAATGTTCCCCTTTCAAAAGTGTCACGTACCAAGTTATTCGACTCTGGGGTAAACGGAAGCAAATTTAGCTCAAAAATATCATGCTCATGTTAGCATGCAAGCAAGCTAACGTTAGCATGGTATCAGTAAGCTTGTGTCGAAAGTAGACAGGTGTGTGAACAAAAATGTGACGTTAAGCACCGAGCTACGTGAAAGTATGGCTTAGCTACAAGAGGAGGTAATCTTGTCTTTTTGGCGTTTGACTCAGAGCAATCGTCCATTAAAAGGGTATGTACCCATTCAATTGGCCCTTTTTTGTTTCTTTTATTCGTGAATAGCGTCACCATGGTGACACGAAATGTCGCCAAGTTAAAGTACAGCCATAGGCGCGAGCGAGACCTTTCCGACGGTATAACATAGGTGGGGGTTCGTTGGCCAATCTGTCTAGTATTAATCGTAAGGGAAACATGCGGAAAGATAATAATAAGTATGAGGAATAATATGGACTGCTTGCATTGCAGCAGGCCCATAATTAGGATTCAGCATGAATACTGTGTTTTGCCTAAGCACTTTTTTTGAAAAGATAATGGATCATGAGGCGTATCCCAACAGTAAGTCCATAGTACAGTATTCGTGCATGTACGCAAACACTTACTTTTCCAACAGACAGCTTGATGAGCGACCTCGCCGCCCCTTTTGTCAGCCGTACAAGCTGAAGGTCCTGGACTGAGACGCTCTGTCCGTGCACAAAGTCATGGAAAAAAGGGGGTGGTTGTATTGATCTTTTGTTCCTTAGGGCTAATTATCCACTCTGCCACGAGTTCCTGTTATCGATGTTCTGCCCCTCTCCGCTACTCATCATGCCAATGGCTTACGCTTAAAAACTCCTTTGATTACCCCGCCCCGCACCCCCGCCACCACCTTTTATATTCAAGCCCAATACACAGCAGGAGCTACTTTGCTCACATCCATATTGTTGACTCAGGGAACAACATTTCAGGCTATTTGCCAATGATCCCATCAGGATGAGATGGAAAAAACATAAAGTCGGCGCTACAAACATTGCAGATCATTTTTTTTAAAGCATATTCTACATTAATGCCGAAATCAAGTGTTAAATTAAGTCGTTTTCATGTTTTATATGAATTACAGTCCAGTTATGTTGTATTTTTATGTTGTGGCGATTGATAAAGATATGAACCAAGCAGAACAACTTTTTGATGGAACTTCATCTTCAACTCCTGCCTTATCAATAACACATCTCCACATTGGTGAGCCTTTGACTCAAGTGATATCCTATAGTCTGCTAACAGCTAGCAGCAGATGTCTGAGCAAGTGGAGGTATGTGAGTCATTGGGAAACTATAGGGGTGTCAAAAAAGATAGACTTTCGAATTAATCGCGATTATTAATCATAATGATTATTAATCGTAATGAATATTAGTCGATTCAACAAATCTAAAATCTTTAAAAATATATATATATATATATATATATATATATATATATATATATATATATATATATATATATATATATATATATATATATATATATATGTATATATGTATATATATATATATATATAATCCTGCGGAACAGGCTTGTAGGGATGATATAGTCTCTTGTGTTTTTTCCTGACATAACTTATATTCCGCTCTACCCCAGCACTGTATAACGGATAAACCACATAAACCTTGACTATATATATATATATATATATATATATATATATATATATATATATGTGTATATATATATATATATATGCGATGAGGTGGCGACTTGTCCAGGGTGTACCCCGCCTTCCGCCCGATTGTAGCTGAGATAGGCTCCAGCGCCCCCCGCGACCCCAAAGGGAATAAGCGGTAGAAAATGGATGGATGGATGGATGGATATATATATATATATATATATATATATATATATATATATATATATATATATATATATATATATATATATATATATATATATATATATATATATATATATATATATTATACATTATATATATATATATATATATATATATATATATATATATATACATTTTTATAAATATTTTACATTTTATATTTTATATATATATATATATACACTTATATATATATTTTTTTTTTTCTTTATATATGGGCTTCACGGTGGCAGAGGGGTTAGTGCATCTGCCTCACAATACGAAGGTCCTGAGTAGTCTTGGGTTCAATCCCGGGCTCGGGATCTTTCTGTGTGGAGTTTGCATGTTCTCCCCGTGACTGCGTGGGTTCCCTCCGGGTACTCCGGCTTCCTCCCACTTCCAAAGACATGCACCTGGGGATAAGTTGATTGGCAACACTAAATTGGCCCTAGTGTGTGGATGTGAGTGTGAATGTTGTCTGTCTATCTGTGTTGGCCCTGCGATGAAGTGGCGACTTGTCCAGGGTGTACCCCGCCTTCCGCCCGATTGTATTATTTTTGCAAATAATAATTAACTTAGAATTTCATGGCTGCAACACGTGCCAAAGTAGTTGGGAAAGGGCATGTTTACCACTGTGTTACATGGCCTTTCCTTTTAACAACACTCAGTAAATGTTTGGAAACTGAGGAGACACATTTTTTTAAGCTTCTCAGGTGGAATTATTTCCCATTCTTGCTGGATGTACAGCTTAAGTTGTTCAACAGTCCGGAGGGGCTTGATAATGCGCCACACATTTTCAATGGGAGACAGGTCTGGATTACAGGCAAGCGAGTCTAGTACCCGCACTCTTTTACTAAGAAGCCACGTTGATGTAACACGTGGCTTGGCATTTTGCTAAAATAAGCAGGAGCGTCCATGGTAACGTGGCTTGGATAGCAACATATGTTGCTCCAAAATCTGTATGTACCTTTCAGCATTAATGGCGCCTTCACAGATGTGTAAGTTACCCATGTCTTGGGCACTAATACAGCCCCATACCATCACAGATGCTGGCTTTTCAACTTTGCGCCTATAACAATCTGGATGGTTCTTTTCCTCCTTGGTCACACTTGACGTCCACAGTTTCCAAAAACAATTTGAAATGTGGACTCGTCAGACCACAGAACACTTTTCCACTTTGTATCAGTCCATCTTAGATGAGCTCAGGCCCAGCGAAGCCAACTGCGTTTCTGGGTGTTGATGATAAACAATTTTCGCCTTGCATAGGAGAGTTTTAACTTGCACTTATAGATGTAGCGACCAACTGTAGTTACTAACAGTGGGTTTCTGAAGTGTTCCTGAGCCCATGTGGTGATATCCTTTACACACTGATGTTGCTTGTTGATGCTGTACAGCCTGAGGGATCGAAGGTCACGGGCTTAGCTGCTTACGTGCGGTGATTTCTCCAGATTCTCTGAACCCTTTGATGATATTACCAGAGGTGGGACCAAGTCATTGCTTTGCAAGTCACAAGTAAGTCTCAAGTCTTTGCCCTCAAGTCCGAGTCAAGTCCCGAGTCAAGACAGAGCAAGTCCGAGTCAAGTCCAAAGTCAAGACTGGAAAGTCTCAAGTCAAGTCCCAAGTCCTGCATTTTGAGTTTCGAGTCCTTTCAAGTCGTTTAACCACAGACTAATATATTTACACAGATTGTGTATGCTTTTAAAATGCTGTATTTATTTATTAAAACAAGTGCATTTGAAATTGCAGGGAAAAAGATAGTGCTGACATTGCACTTCAAAATAGCACTATTAACCAGTCATTTTAAACATGTAACTCATTCCTTTACAGAATAAACACATTTGAAAAAAACAAGTGCAACTGTACTTATTTGCACAAAAGTGTTAACATTGTATTTCAATGGCATATTGCATTGTAACTAGTTCCACAGCAGTTTCTATCCTGTTCTTACCTTATCTCATTGATCTCATCTCATACTGTATGTGTGTTTATGTGTGCGTACACATGAAAAACATAACAAATATATGAACATAACAATGAACAGAGTTGTACTTTTTAGATGTCAGGACCCTATGCAATATGTACACATATTCTTAATATAGTATACATTTTAACTGACCTTTATTTGACTATGTTTGTCTTTTTGTATGTGGCTAAAATACGCGGTGCTGCTGACCACCGTCTAACTTTACGTTACTGTGTGTGATACATTGACTAACGTAATGTTACTGTGTGTGATACATTGACTAACGTAATGTTACTGTGTGTGATACATTGACTAACGTAATGTTACTGTGTGTGATACATTGACTAACGTTACGTTACTGTGTGTGATACATTGACTAACGTTACGTTACTGTGTGTGATACATTGTCTAACGTAACGTTATGTGTAGGTACCTCATGCAACCCTGCTTAAAAAAAAATCCCTTGACAAAAAGTATGAATAAGGTAGCAAACTGCAGTGGACGCAACAGATTGCCGTGTTTGCAATGACGTTGTAACCATAGACATCTTATAAGTAGACGCAGGTTGCTGTGACGTGAGCAATTTGGCCGCCATCTTGAAGTGGTGATGAGGAGCCGGCGAGCAGCCTAAACTGACAGTTGACAGGTAGAAAACAAAGATGCCGGGCTGGTGTTCAGCGTTTTCCTGCTCAAATGAGCGGACTGTTGAAAATAGGAATCGGGGGATTACTTTTCACAAGTAAGATTTAACATTAACGTACTATTGGTTGTATCTTATGAAAATAATATTACCACAGAGTTGAGAAGGATCAAAGATCTTCAATATTTGTATGTGAAAATCACAAAGAAATCTTCTGGGGGAGGATGACGCCCCTACAGGGGTTTGGTTTACAAACTTTCAGCCCCACCTAAAACAAAATTCACCAGCCGCCACTGATTATGATGCATTCTCATTTTAGGCAAAGTATAAGACAATACTTTCTTAACAGTATAATTGTAACCAGGAATAAGTCTTCAAGTAACAATATTCAAATACTAACATTGTTGGGTAAAACAGAATTTGGTTTTATTCTGAATCCAGTGAAACAGATTGGTGGTTTTAGCTGATATGAAGACTTTCAGGTGTTTATATGTGTTTATGTTTAAGTATTTGGCAGACGCTTTTATCCAAAGCGACTTACATAAAATAATACATATAAAACAATCACTGCAAATATTATCATTTAAGGGAAGAATGTAATAGAAAATATCAATACAAAGTGTCAAGACAGAATAAACTCTCTGCTGCTGCAGCAACAGAGATACAGTCTATAGGTCCCTAAGATATATAGATATCTAATGTATTCATACATTGTTTATGTAGGATATACGCATGTACATATAACCTAATCATATTGTTTCTTCAACTTAAAAATAGTTTACCGTTTTTTCCCCTTCTCTAGGATTATAATCCCAGTTTTGATCTCGGACGTCTGGTCACTTATAGCATATAAGAATATTATATTACTGTTAAGCAAACTATGAATACTAAAACACGCCAAAACATGTGTCTGTTATCATAGCTACACGTATGACAAAAAAGGGGGGTGAAAATCAGTGGTATTCAGTGAGGTAAAATGAATTAAATGCGCTGACAATTCATTGTTCCTGCCAAATGAATTGCACTGAGTGGAGCGGATCACCACTCCAAGATGGCGGCCCCGCGCCTCGTCTGCGCCAGTAGGCAGTAGCGCTCCATGCTGCGTCTACTTATAAGATGTCTATGGTTATAACGTTAGCAGTGAGTTTGCAGCCTCACTGATTTAACTACACAGCAAATAAAAGTCACGTTACTTAGCCAATAAACGTTATCTTACATTCAAAACTTACCCTTCTTTGTGCAACTTCAAATGTTGAACGTTGTTGCGTCTCCGTCTGTAATATTCGAACTGCGTGATTTCCATACGGCAATTCGTTTTTTGTTGACCAAGTCGTAGTTTTTATACCCGAACGAAACCAACTTTGGCATAATTGTTGCGTTGTTTGACAACTTGTTCGGTGGTTGTACTGCAATTTGATTGGATGAATGCTGCGTGATGAAAACAACGTAGATCTAATTTGATTGGCTGTTGTACTGACAACACACCAGCTGACAGGAACAACACGCTGAGAGACACAGACGAAGAAAATGAAAAATACGGAGCGCTCCCAAATAACTTTTTAAGCGTTGGATTTTGGGGAAAGTAGCAAGTCATGTCAAGTCATGTCAAGTCAAAAGGCTCAAGTCCAAGTGAAGTCACAAGTCATTGATGTTAAAGTCTAAGTCGAGTTGCAAGTCTCTTTACATTTTGTCAAGTCGAGTCTAAAGTCATCAAATTCATGACTCGAGTCTGACTCGAGTCCAAGTCATGTGACTCGAGTCCACACCTCTGGATATTACGGACCGTACATGGTGAAATCCCCAAATTCCTTGCAATAGCTGGTTGAGAAAGATTTTTCTTAAACTGTTCAACAATTTGCTCACGCATTTGTTGACAAAGTGGTGACCCTCGCCCCATCCTTGTTTGTAAATGACTGAGCATTTCATGGAATCTACTTTCATACCCAATCATGGCACCCACCTGTTCCCAATTAGCCTGTTCACCTGTGGGATGTTCCAAATAAGTGTTTGATGAGCATTCCTCAACTTTATCAGTATTCATTGCCACCTTTCCCAACTTCTTTGTCACGTGTTGCTGGCATCAAATTCCAAAGTTAATGATTACCGTATTTTCCGCACTATAAGGCGCACCTAAAAACCACAAATTTTCTCAAAAGCTAACAGTGCGCCTTATAACCCGGTGCGCTTTATTACGATTAATTTTCATAAAGTTTCGATCTCGCAACTTCGGTAAACAGCCGCCATCTTTTTTCCCGGTAGAACAGGAAGCGCTTCTTCTTCTACGCAAGCAACCGCCAAGGAAAGCACCCGCCCCCATAGAACAGGAAGCGCTTCACCCGCCCCCATAGAACAGGAAGCGCTTCACCCGCCCCCGGAAGAAGAAGAAAAAACGCGCGGATATCACCGTACGTTTAATTTCCTGTTTACATCTGTAAAGACCACAAAATGGCTCCTACTAAACGATCCGGTTCATAAAAAGACGCAATCTCTCCATCCGCACACGGATTACTACCGTATTTCACAGCAACTGAACCGCACTGTGGAACGGGAGCACGTACGGTGAATATTCGCTCCACAGGGAATGAGAAGTCATCCTTCACTGTGGTTCTAGCTTGCCATGCTAACTTCCACTCATGGTGATATTCAAAAGGAAGACCTTGCCAAAAGAGACCTTTCCAGCCGGCGTCATCATAAAAGCTAACTCGAAGGGATGGATGGATGAAGAAAAGATGAGCGAGTGGTTAAGGGAAGTTTACGCGAAGAGGCCGGGTGGCTTTTTTCACACAGCTCCGAAGGCGAACACACCTTCACTAAGACGGGCAGACAGCCTCGGACGACATACGCCAACATTTGCCAGTGGATCGTAAATGCTTGGGCAGATATTTCGGTCACAACTGTGGTCCGAGCTTTCCGGAAGGCAGGATTCACAGAACAACAGCGACACTGACTCCCGATGACTTCGACGAGACGGAACCGGCCATTTTGGATACCACGCTTGCGCAACTTTTCAATTCGGACACCGAAGACGAAGAATTCGAAGGATTTACGAATGAAGAATAACTTCAGAAGGTGAGCGCTATGTTTATTTTGTGTGTTGTGACATTAACGTTCGAGCAACATTATGTTACTATTGCTCTACACCATTTTGAATTTTACTATGTTTGTGATTGCACATTTGCGTACATTTTGGGACAGAGTTGTTAGAACGCTGGTTTTCAATATATTATTAAAGTTTGACTGAACTATCTGACTGTTTTTTTGACATTCACTTTAGCGCAGCGTTTTTTTGACATTCACTTTAGCGCAGCGTAGGCGCGGCTTATAGTCCGGGGCGGCTTATTGGTGGACAAAATTATGAAATATGTAATTCATAGAAGGTGCGGCTAATAATCCGGTGCGCCTTATAGTGCGGAAAATACGGTATTTGCAAAAAAAAAAAAATGTTTATCAGTTTGGACATCAAATTTGTTGTCCTTGTAGCATATTCAACTGAATATGGGTTGAAAATGATTTGCAAATCATTGTATTCCGTTTATATTTACATCTAACACAATTTCCCAACTCATATGGAAACGGGGTTTGTATATATTTTACCCCAATGTAACCCGAGTCAAAAAGTTTGGGTACCCCTGTTTTATTTAATAGAAAATGCTAAAACAACAACAACTTGAACTGCTCTCCTTAATTTCAGCCGCCCTGCCGACACGCACACTCACTGTCAATAGCCCTGTGGTGCACTCACTGTTAGACATCACGAAGCCCCTTAAATTTAACAGCCGGGTCAATTCAATCATTCTCTCGGTGTGCAGCGGAAAGGAAGGGGAGTTACAATACTGTCATACAACACCGTGGATGCTTCACATCGACTGTCCATTGCTTTCTTTGGATTCACACTGAGGTGGCAAAAGTAGAAAAATGCTGTAAAAAGGCTAAAAAAAACAAAACACTTACAAAGCACACAAAGTAGCACTTAACACAATGATTTCAATCAGCCCGCTCACAGTACCTTTGCTGCCGGGCAATCTGTTTTAGATATTTATTTTTCAGATTTGGTACAAATTTTGCGTGGTGGGCTTGTCATGACAGACTGCTAAGCAACAACTAGGATAGGGGGGTCCATTATCAAGTTGCCCTAAGGCGGGGTCGGCAACCTGTGGCTCTTTAGCGCGACCCTGGTGTCTCCTTGGAGCTTTTACAAAAATGCATGAATATGGAATAAGATGGAGGAAAACATTTTTTGTTGTTGTTTTATTATGGTTTTTGTAGGAGGACATGACACACATCTTCCTGATTGTTAGAAATCCCACTGTTTATATTAAATATGCTTCACTGATGACAGTACTTGGCGAGCACTGTTTTGCCCTACTAATGGGACTCACCGTAGTTTGTTTACATGTACAACTTTCTCCGACGCTTCCACAGAAATACGTGTCTCATGCCACTCCTGTTTCGTCTCATTTTGTCCACCAAACGTTTTATACTGTGCGTGAATGCACAAATGTGAGTTTTGTTGACAGCTGCGCTGCAATTGAGTGAGACAAAGTTCATACACCAGAGCATATTTTATTCAGCCCGTTGTTCTCAAATCGAGGTCCTACCGTAATCACTCAAGTCCATTGGATGAAATGTGTACAAAGCTATAATTCGTTGCGGTTTACCTGTCACATGAAACGTGACAAATTTGTTTGTGTTTTCTTTGACCACAGTGTCAGTTAAAGTTAAAGTTAAAGTCCCAACGATTGTCACACACACACACTGGGTGTGGTGAAATGTGTCCTCTGCATTTGACCCATCCCCTTGTTCACCCCCTGGAAGGTGAGGGGAGCAGTGAGCAGCAGCAGTGGCCGCGCTCGGGAATCATTTGGTGATTTAACCCCCAATTCCAACCCTTGATGCTGAGTGCCAAGCAGGGAGGTTACGGGTCCCATTTTTTGTCGCCTTTAAAGTTAAAGTACCACTGATAGTCACACACACACTAGGTGTGGTGAAATTACCCTCTGCATTTGACCCATCCCCTTGTTCCACCCCCTAGGAAGTGATATGAGCAGTGAGCAGCAGCAGTGGCCACGCCCCTCGGATCATTTTTGGTGATTTAATTCAGTGTTTTTCAACCTTTTTTGAGCCAAGGCAGAGTTTTTGCGTTGAAAAAATTCGGAGGCACACCACCAGCAGAAATCATTAAAAAACGAAACTCAGTTGACAGTAAAAAGTCGTTGTCGCAAGTGTTGTATATGAATTCAAACCATAACCAAGCATGCATCACTATAGCTCTTGTCTCAAAGTAGGTGTACTGTCACCACCTGTCACATCACGCCCTGACTTATTTAGAGTTTATTGCTGTTTTCCTGTGTGTAGTGTTTTAGTTCGTGTCTTGCGCTCCTATTTCGGTGGCTTTTTCTCTTTTTTTGGTATTTTCCAGTAGCAGTTTCATGTCTTCCTTTGAGCGATATTTCCTGTATCTACTTTGTTTTAAAGTTAAGTTAAAGTACCAATGATTGTCACACACACACTAGGTGTGGTGAAATTTGTCCTCTGCATTTAACCCATCCCCTTGTTCACCCGCTGGGAGGTGAGGGGAGCAGTCAAGAATATTTCAGTTGTTTTTATCCTTCTTTGTGGGGACATTGTTGATTGTCATGTACATTGTGGACGCCGTCTTTGCTCCACAGTAAGTCTTTGCTGTCGTCCAGCATTCTGTTTTTGTTTACTTTGTAGCCAGTTCAGTTTTAGTTTTGTTCCGCATAGCCTTCCCTAAGCTTCAACGACTTTTCTTAGGGGCACTCACCTTTTGTTTATTTTTGGTTTAAGCATTAGATACCTTTTTACCTGCACACTGCCTCCCGCTGTTTCCGACATCTACAAAGCAATTAGCTACTGGCTGCACCTACTGATATGGAAGAGTATTACACGGTTACTCTGCCGGGCTCTAGACAGCACAGACACTCAACAACAACACATCATTTGCAGACTATAATTACTGGTTTGCAAAAAATATTTTTAACCCAAATAGGTGAAATTAGATAATCTCCCACGGCACACCAGACTGTATCTCACGCCGCGGCACAGTGGTTGAAAAACACTGATTTAATTGCCCCCCAATTCCAACCCTCGATGCTGAGCGCCAAGCAGGGAGGTAATGGGTCCCATTTTTATAGTTTTGGTATGACTCGGCCGGGGTTTGAACCCATGACCTCCCAGTCTCAGGGCGGACACTGGCCACTGAGCTGGCTTGCTATGTAGAGAGGCGCTTTCCATCATTTTCAGCAGACTGCACTACAAAATGAGACAACCGCCCATGGATCGGGCCATATGAATCCCTTCCCTACTGTAATGTCACCGTATGTGAAAGGTCTTTTATGCTGAACTATGAAAATATTTGTTTTATTAATAATAATCCTAAACCGCGTTCACAGTCAGGCCTGGAACCAATTAGCTGTGATGAAGAGGGACAAACTGTATACAACTTGGCAATGAGATGCTGCTCTTGACATTTCTAATAAGTCAAATATATTTCAATAATGCAAAAGGATTATCAATAAAGTGAAATGCAAAAGCATGATTGATTTAAGATGTTAAATACATCTCTGCAAAGTGCCCTTGACACGACCTTTCCCATGATAAACCGTCTGACAAGACAAACGGTTGTATTAATCACCTCGGCGTATTGCGACACTGACTATTTAACGATATGGCAACACTGCTTTTTTTAGGACAGTCCTGTGAGCGCTATTGTACATCCACCTCCTCCATCTCGAATAGCAGCACTAATAGATTACAATTTAATACGGGGGCCCGCTTGTTATTAAAACAAGTGTCCCAGCGGAGCGCTCTCGGCAGGGCATTGTTGCGGTAAACAACGCCGAGGGACTTACACGCTTGTTCTCAAGTCGCATCCTCTCCCGTTTCACCTGTCACCACGCAGGAGGGGTGATTGATTTACTTTTCCCCACACGTAATGATAAGCAGAGCACTCATTAAAGCAGCTGCTGCCACATGCAAAGGAGCGTGTTGCACACACTCATGTACTCCTAAGTGCCACCCTTTCTAACTCCAAATGGGAAAATTCTTTCAAAATGAATATTCAAACAAATTTGTGTCGAGTTAGTTTTATAATGACACAATTAGGAAGATGAATTATATTCACAAAAGAAGATGCTTGTGGAGCTATGCTGGGGCTGTATCATGACTTGGTCCTGGGGTTTAGTTTTTCTAGAAGGCAACGGAAAGTTGGCTCGGGCGAGACGGGAATGTGAGAACATATTTATTTAAACTTATCAAAAAAAGTACAAACGAAAAGCGCGCACAGTGGCGGAGAAACAACTTGGCTATGAAAACAAATACTTGCACAAAGGCATAAACTATGAACAACAAAAAAACACTAACTGTGGCATTAATAAACACAACTTACTTGGCATGGACAAAAGGAGCAGCGTGAACGATGGACATGAAAAAAGTGTCAGAAATGTGCAGAGCATAAATGTGGGATGTCACCAGAAAGACAAACTGAAAACAATGAACTTAACTACTACAGACATGATTAACGAAAACAGGTGCGTGACTCAAAACGTTAAACAGGTGCGTGACGTGACAGGTGAAAACTAATGGGTTGCTATGGTGACAAACAAGAGTGCACAATGAGTCCAAACGTGGAACAGGTGAAACTAATGGGTAATCATGGAAACAAGACAAGGGAGTGAAAAGCCAGAAACTAAAGAGTCCAATAACTAAACAAAACATGACTAAAACAAAACATGATCACACAGACATGACAGGCTGAAAGTCTTGTACTTGGAAAATAAAGTAACTTTAAAAACTGAAAAGTCATGTTTTGAGGTTGTTTTTGAAAAATACTTTGGTATTTTCAAAATAAAAGCAAGTGCACACGATTGAATTTTAGGTCGAATATAACCTTTGTCTTGTGTTAGGGTCGGCACCGACCTGTTTTAGTTTTTGAATGCATAAAAGAACTACATACATTTATTTTTTTGCATCAAGGCTTTTTGACTTTGTCAGGAACCTCTATTTCAACAAAATAAAACTTTTTTTTTTTTTTTTCACTAAATTACAAAATGCACTCGTTGAAATTATGACCTTGGTGTCTTTAGGGTCGGTTTCGACCCAATTATAGAAATAAGATAATAAAGCAATAATTAGAGCCAAAACTGAACACACTGACAGCCAGTTCCTCTACCAATCATGTGAGCTTTAGGGGATTCTCATTTTACCTTGTTATCCAGTACTAAAACAAACAAAGACAGGCATATCCAGACATGTGAGGTCAATTCAGTGTAGAGTTGGGGACTTGCAGAGTGCACATCTCCAATTTGCAGCATGCAAAAATGAAAAAAAGATTTACAGTGAGGAGTTCGGGATACTATTTTTTGGTGAAAATGAGGGAGAGGACACAGAGCAGCATAGTGATACGGATGAACAGGTTTCTGAGGAGGAAGACAATGTGGACTATCATCCAGAAGACACAGACACATCTGATGAGTCTGATGAGGAGGTCATACCAAAGACTATAACAATGAGAGCCATTACCTCCCTGCTTGGCACTCAGTATCAAGGGTTGGAATTGGGGGTTAAATCACCAAAAATGATTCCCGGGCACGGCACCGCTGCTGCCCACTGCTCCCCTCACCTCCCAGGGGGTGAACAAGGGTGATGGGTCAAATGCAGAGGACAAATTTCACCACACCTAATGTGTGTGTGACAATCATTGGTACTTTAGATCGGTAGGTTGTGTTCAAACCCCGGCCGAATCATAACAAAGACTATAAAAATGAGACCCATTACCTCCCTGCTTGGCACTCAGCATCAATGGTTGGAATTTGGGGTTAAATCACCAAAAATGATTCCCGGGCGCGGCCACCGCTGCTGCTCACTGCTCTCCTCACCTCTCAGGGGGTGATCAAGGGTGATGGGTCAAATGCAGAGAATAATTTTGCCGCACCTTGTGTGTGTGTGACAATCACTGGTACTTTAACTTGAACTAGAACTTAACTTGATTTGCTTGATTGGTTGTTGTTTGTTTGACCTTGCAAATCTATATTTTGTGTTATGACTTGTTCTGCTTTTCATTTTGTGTTTGTAGTAAAGTTCTGTTGCTGAAAAAAAAACTTTTTAGCCTTTTTCTTGAAGTAAATATATGTGGGTCGAAACTGACCCGTAACACCATAGATGTTACTATAGTTAAAATTATTAAAATGAAAAAATAAATTAAACACATTTATTCAAGAGATGTGTTCTAATACCCCTCAATAATAGTCAGGTAACACAACAACCTTTTATCTATTTATACGATTCTCTTGAGGTTCATTTTACCATTTTTAATTTGAAATCGAGGGGTATACTGACAAAACAAAAGGCCCAATGGCCTACACCAAAAATATTCAAACCAATATTTTCATGGATAAGGAAGCCTAACAAGGTAACCAAGAGATGAGAAACAAATTGGATGATAGAAAATAGTTTTTAGTGTATTTTACAGCTGATTTAAGACATGGGTCAAAACCGACCCGTTAACATAAGAGATGGTAACAGAAAGCTAACACAAGAGGAAGGATAATTCTGGTAATTATTGTATTATTTTTTAATTCGTTATCTTCATTTTTCACTTTCATTGAGCTTCTACTTTTTTTCAGATTGAAATCTGTTTTAGATATTTATTTTTCAGCTTTGACACACATTTCGCATGCGGGGCTTGTCATGACAGACTGCTAAGCAAAAACTAGGATAGGGGGGTCCATTATCAAGTTGCCCTAAGGCGGGGGTAGGCAACCTGTGGCTCTTTAGCGCCACCCTAGTGGCTCCCTGGAGCTTTTACAAAAATGTATGAAAATGGAAAAAGATGGGGGAAATGTTTTTTTGTTTGTTTGTTTTTTTATGGTTTCAGTAGGAGGACAAACATGACACAAACCTTCCTGATTGTTAGAAATCCCACTGTTTATATTAAACATCCTTCACTGATGAGGGTATTTGGCGAGTGCCGTTTTGCCCTACTAATTTCTGCGGTCCTTGAACTCACCATAGTTTGTTTACATGTACAACTTTCTCCAAACGCTGCCACCGAAAGACGTGTTTCATGCCACTCCTTTGTCTCATTTTGTCCACCAAACGTTTTATACTGTGCATGAATGCACAAATGTGAGCTTTGTTGATGTTATTGACTTGTGTGGAGTGCTAATCAGGCATATTTGGTCACTGCATGACTGCAAACTAATAAAATGCTAACATGCTATGTACGCTATCTGTATGTACATATTTCATCATTATGCCTCTTTTGTGTAGGTATATTTGAGCTCATTAAATGCATTTTACCTATCTCCTCTGTGTATTTAATTTATATTTGCATGTCTCATGACACATTATCTGTGTGTAATATTGGCTGCATTACTGATTGTTGTTTGTTGCCATGTTGTTCCAGACCACAGCAAACATTACCCAGCTTGCAAGGATTGAAATAAAGAAGACAGCCTGCCATTTCCTTTAACTTGGACACACATCTATACCTTTGGCCATTCTAAGCTAGTAATTTCCAGGAGTTATCTCACCCTCTGAAAAGCCTCCATTTTACTAATGTTTCCGTTGTAAAAATGTGTAGAATAAATATTAAATTCCAACATTTCTGTCAAGGAAGATTTGCGTCAGCCTGCCTCATTATAACACTTATATAAGGCTTTTAATTTTTTGCAGCTCCAGACAGATTTTTTTTAATGTATTTTCGGTCCAATATGGCTCTTTCAACATTGTGGGTTGCCGACCCCGGCCATAAGCGAATGTTATGTGATGCTATTTATTTATTAGGTATTGTGTATAAAACCAAGGCAGGCAAAACATGAGAGTGAAACCATATTTTTTTAAACTGTGATTCAAATGTGACGTATTGGCTACTTTATTTTTAGCTCATTAATTTGTTCTTGTCTCATTGTCCCATGTCCTTTAGCCTCATTTAAGTCCTTTAGCCTCATCAGTATTACCATGCTAAATTAAATCTGCATGGTGAGCATCTCTTCTCCCATTCTTGATTCTATTTTTCTCACATTTGCTCCACTTACTGCCACTCATTTTCTTGCTCTGTCTCTGGTGTCCTGTTTGCAGTCGATGCGGGGGCCTGGAAGACATTCACGCAGACAAGCAACTACATCTTACAAAATGAGCCCAAAGTCCCTTATGATAGCAAATTTGGCAACATTGGTTTTACCTAATCTCGTTCAAAAAAAGATGGATAAAGTGAAAACTTGGGCAAAGAATAATGAACAAGAAAGAAAAATGAAAACAAAAAGAGGAAAAGAACCATCCAGATTGTTATAGGTGCAAAGTTGAAAAGCCAGCATCTGAGATGGTATGGGGGTGTATTAGTGCCCAAGACATGGGTAATTTACACATCTGTGAAGGCGCCATTAATGCTAAAAGGTACATACAGGTTTTGGAGCAACATATGTTGCCATCCAAGCAACGTTACCATGGACGCCCCTGCTTATTTCAGTAAGACAATGCCAAGCCACGTGTTACATCAACGTGGCTTCATAGTAAAAGAGTGCAGGTACTAGACTGGCCTGCCTGTAGTCCAGACCTGTCTCCCATTGAAAATGTGTGGCGCATTATGAAGCCTAAAATACCACAAGGGAGACCCCCGGACTGTTGAACAACTTAAGCTGTACATCAAGCAAGAATGGGAAATAATTCCACCTGAGTAGATTAAAAAATGTGTCTCCTCAGTTCCCAATCGTTTATTGAGTGTTGTTTAAAGAAAAGGTGATGTAACACAGTGGTGAACATGCCCTTTCCCAACTACTTTGTCCCGTGTTGCACCCATGAAATTCTAAGTTAAAAAAATAAAGTTTATGAGTTTGAACATCAAATATCTTGTCTTTGTAGTGCATTCAATTGAATATGGGTTGAAAAGGATTTGCAAATCATTGTATTCCGTTTATATTTACGTCTAACACAATTTCCCAACTCATATGTACTTCACACCAACAGAAAAAGTCTGGAGCTAAGGTCAAAGAGTTTCGTAAGCGCAAGAATTATGACCAACGTGGTGAAGCTGGGTCTTTGCACTATATTTGTATTGACAGTTTATTTAAAAACATATTTATTATTTGGTAAGAATGTATTCATTTTAGCACTGCGTAATTGTATGTACATTTATTTTTCATCATTTGTTTTTCCTCTTTTGCAGTATATTGGATTAGTATTTATTTTGTAATCAGCCATACCTAAGCCTTGATAATAATTTTGTGATTAACACATGCTTTAATATCATTTGACAAGGTTTATCCTGTTAAATTCTAAGTAAGTTAATTATATAATGACTGCTAATTCAGCGCTAATATTTCAGTGGGACCCAGGCCCCTCTGTAGTAAGTTTCTACCTTCCCTGAAGGCAACATAATTGGGGATGCCCCCTTATTAAAGTTTTAAGCGAAGCAGTATGTCATGAATCCACTCTCTTTTCAGTTGATGATAAATGATTATAAATCTACAAGAAAAAAAAAATCTGAAAAAGTAAGCTCTAAAACTGAAAAAAAAAAAAAAAAAGAATTTTTAATTGTAAAAAATAAGATTTGAATCTTAAAAAAACAGATGCTCAAATATCAAAATGTGTAAAAGTGAAAACAGATGCTCAAATATAATACTGTACACGAAAATGAAAAATACACTGATACATTTTTCAAAATCTAAATCAAAAATGCATTTTTCGGTTTATTTTGTTAAAGGGGAACTGCAATTTAATGGGGAATTTTCCCTAACGTTCACAATCCTAATGAAAGACAAGAAGACTAAAGTTTTTGGTTGTTTTTGCATTCTAATTTGTAAAAATCGGCTGGTTCTTGGAGCCTGGCGATGCAGCTGAGCAATCCATTCTGCCTCTAAATCACTTTGAAAATGCATCCAAAAATTACCAGCAATACACAATTTACGTTCCCTAACCTGAATATTAACCAAGCTGTAGCGACATTGTTATTGTCGGAGCAAACACTGAGGAACTATTTATCTGGCGTTTTAACACATCAACGGCATGCTACGGCATTAGCCGTAAGCTAGCGCTTGTGTCAGCAGCTGGATGGCTTTTGAGTTTGTAATGTAAATAACACAATGATATAGAACACCAATGTGTACTGACTGAAAAACATGAACAATCATATTACAGTATCTGTAAAGTGTTAGCCCACAATTCATATTTTGTTTGTACACAGCTAGCTCGACAGCGTATGTACTGTAGTTGTAATAACAAGCATTGTGTTCTGCATGTTTCATGATCAATATTATAGTGACTCACTCGATGGACAGTTGTCTGTCTGTTCCAGCAGGCCGGGGAAGTTTTTTCAAGATGACTTTGAGTAAGCACTCCATTTAAGTCGACGTGGCTTGGCTCCAAATTCCATATTTACACCAGCAAGTCACGCCGACCTCACTCTTTCCGCTCCCGTCTGCTCCAACAATTCACACTCTCTCCGTGGTTGCTTCTACAAGCAGTAATTCATCCTCCGTATATTTAGCTTAAAAAAAATAAGGTTGTCAATCCTTGTCTACGTTGTCTGTCACCAAATCTGCCATGATTACGACTCACTCGCGTTTGTTTCCGGAAATAAGGACACACATTTGTTGCCAGTAGTCGGAAGTGCGCTGAGGAAAGAAGTTCTGGTAATGCATAAAATAAACAAAATATAGTGAATACTAAATATATTTTATATTGCTATGAACGTGTATGTTACTACATTATATATAGACATGCAGTGTGTATAGAAAACGTTGATGGATTAAGGGCTTTGACTAAAGCGGGGGTCAGCAACGAGCGGAACTTGAGCCTCATCTTTAGCGCCGCCCTAGTGGCTCCTTGGACCTCTTTCAGAGATGTGTGAAAATGGAAAAAGATGAAGAAAAATTTATATTTTTTGTTTTAACAAACATGACACAAACCGTTCTAATTGTTAGAAATCCCACTGTTTATGTTAAACATGCTTCACTGATGAGAGTATTTGGCAAGCACCGTTTTGTCCTACTAATTTCAGCGATCTTTGAACTCATCGTAGTTTGCGTACATGTACAACTTTCTCCGACGCTGCAACAGAAAGACATGTTTTATGCCACTCCTTCTTTGTCTCATTTTGTCCACCAAACGTTTTAAGCTGTGCGTGAATGCACAAAGGTGAGCTTTGTTGATTTTTATATATGATTTTATTATATATTTGCTGGAGGGCTTATCAGGCATATTTGGTCAATCCATGACTGCAAGCTAATCGATGCTAACATGCTATTTAAGATAGCTGTATGTATATATTGCATCATTATGCCTCGTTTGTAGGTATATTAGAGCTCATTTAATTTCCTTTAATTATGTCTTCTGTATATTTAATTTATATTTGCATGTCTCATGACACATTATCTGTATGTAATATTGTCTGCATTTCTCATAGTTGTTTGTGTGCCATGTTGTTCCAGACCACAGCAAACGTTACCCAGCTTGCAAAGATTTTAATAAATCCATTAGAAGAAGACAGCCTACCGTTTCCTTTAACTTGGACACACACATATATGCCTTTGGTCACTCTAAGCCAGTACTTTCCAGAAGTTATCTCATCCTGCGAGAAGCCTCCATTTTACTGATGATTTCCAATGTTGCAAAAATGTGTAGATAAAAATTTAAATACAACATTTCTGTCAACGAATATTTGCGTCAGTCTTTGATAGTAGGCTAATAAAGCTAATATAGACACTTACATCATGTGTTTCCTTCATTATAACACTTATATAAGACTTGGAAAATGGCAGACCCGTCAGCGATCCTGTTCTGTCTCCCTGTAATGTTTGATCCTGTTCTGTCTCCCTGTAATGTCTGTCTGATCTTGAATGGGATTGTGCTGAAAATTTTAATTTCCCCTCGGGGATTAATAAAGTATTTCTGATTCTGACTCTGATTAAAATTTGTTGCGGCTCCAGACAGATTTTATTTTTAATTTTTTGGTCCAATATCGCTCTTTCAACAATTTGGGTTGCCGACCCCTGGGCTAAGCATTTTTTTTTAATCATCTTTAGAATCCTTAAAAAATATATGTGTTCTTGTCTCTCATAATGATTGTGGACGATAAGCAAAATTCCAAAAAAAGTGCAGTTTCCCTGTAAGTGCAAAACCTTTGATCCTAACTCGGCTCTATAGGAGGTATGATCGCCCTCTTCTCTTGATACATAACTTAGACTTAGACTTAGACTTAGACAAACTTTATTGATCAGTTACAAATAGGGATGTCCGATAATGGCTTTTTGCCGATATCCGATATTCCGATATTGTCCAGCTCTTTAATTACCGATACAGATATCAACCGATACCGATATCAACCGATACCGATATCAACCGATATATACAGTCGTGGAATTAACACATTAGTATGCCTAATTTGGACAACCAGGTATGGTGAAGATAAGGTACTTTTTTAAAAAATCAATAAAATAAAATAAGATAAATAAATTAAAAACATTTTCTTGAATAAAAAAGAAAGTAAAACAATATAAAAACAGTTACATAGAAACTAGTAATTAATGAAAATGAGTAAAATGAACTGTTAAAGGTTAGTACTAATAGTGCACCAGCAGCACGCACAATCATGTGTGCTTACGTACTGTATCCCTTGCAGACTGTATTGATATATATTGATATATAATGTAGGAATCAGAAGGTGGAGGAAGGTTTTTTGGGTTGGTGCACTAATTGTAAGTGTATATTGTGTTTTTTATGTTGATTAAAAAATAAATAAATAAATAAATAAAATAATAAAAAACATATTTATATATTATTATATATTATTGGACATCTCTAGTTACAAAGGTTGGAAAGTGTAAGCATGGAAAGGATAATGCAGGTATAAAGTAGACTAAAAATGTACCGTTTAAAGGGGAACACTATCACAATTTCAGAATGGTTAAAACCATTAAAAATCAGTTCCCAGTGGCTTATTATATTTTTCGAAGTTTTTTTCAAAATTTTACCCATCACGCAATATCCCTAAAAAAAGCTTCAAAGTGCCTGATTTTAACCATCGTTATAAACACCCGTCCATTTTCCTGTGACGTCACATAGTGAAGCCAACACAAACAAACATGCCGGAAAGAACAGCAAACTATAGCGACATTAGCTCGGGTTCAGACTCAGATTTCAGCGGCTTAAGCGATTCAACAGATTACGAATGTATTGAAACGGATCGTTGTAGTGTGGAGGCAGGTAGCGAAAATGAAATTGAAGAAGAAACTGAAGCTATTGAGCCATATCGGTTTGAACCGTATGCAAGCGAAACCGACGGAAACGACACGACAGCCAGCGACACGGGAGAAAGCGAGGACGAATTCGGCGATCGCCTTCTAACCAACGATTGGTATGTGTTTGTTTGGCATTAAAGGAAACTAGCAACTATGAACTAGGTTTACAGCATATGAAATACATTTGGCAACAACATGCACTTTGAGAGTGCAGACAGCCCAATTTTCATCAATTAATATATTCTGTAGACATACCCTCATGTCAGCAGGCCAGGGAAGCTAGGGTCGATATTCTTCTCTTGATCATCTTCGGTGAGCCAAGACATCCAGGTTTAGCTCGCTCGTCTGCGGGAACAAACTGCCGCCATTTCTTGCCGTGCTACCGAGGTCCTTTGTCCCTGAATTGCTCACACACTCCGGCAGATTCAATGGGGGTCTGGCGGCAGATTTCTTTGACTTTATCATTGGAAATGCATCTGCTTTGAGTGTCGCAGGATATCCACACATTCTTGCCATCTCTGTGGTAGCATAGCTTTCGTCGGTAAAGTGTGCGGAACAAACGTCCAATTTCTTGCCACTTTCGCCTCTTTGGGCCACTGGTGCAACTTGAATCCATCCCTGTTCGTGTTGTTACACCCTCCGACAACACACCGACGAGGCATGAAGTCTCCAAGGTACGGAAAACAGTCGAAAAAACGGAAAATAACAGAGCTGATTTGACTCGGTGTTTGAGAAAATGGCGGATTGCTTCCCAATGTGACGCCACGTTGTGACGTCATCGCTTCGAGAGCGAATATTAGAAAGGCGTTTAATTCGCCAAAATTCACCCATTTAGAGTTCGGAAATCGGTTAAAAAAATATATGGTCTTTTTTCTGCAACATCAAGGTATATATTGACGCTTACATAGGTCTGGTGATAATGTTCCCCTTTAAGAAAATACTCTCACCGCTGCGCATGCTGTTATTGGTTCTTAAGCAAGTCTCATATTTAATTGACCACTAGACCCTAGAATTGATTCATAATTCATTATTTATAACGAGCAAAATAAATTATAAATTCAAACAAATGGACATTGTGACCAACCTCTTTTAGTTAAGATTCATAAAATATGAAAAAGTAGTTGATGGTGCACAAATGGACTGTACCTGTGCTGCTCTTACATAGAAACGCCATATTTTTACCAGTCATACAGTAACTGTTCAGCTCAGCTTACAGCCATCCAGTTTGTGACGATAAACCCTGACCTGCTTTGTGTGTGCGGATGAGATGACGATCGCGGCATCAAAGATAGGCTTCAGTCAGTGCTGTAAATAACAATATTTTAATGCACCGCTTTTGCAGCCGATGTTAGGCCTAATCATCCTTAGACATATTTGCCAAGATTTATCTCTTGACTTGAATCCATCCCTGAATATAGCTTCCATTAAAGCCTGAGCCTCGGCCCACTGGCAGACAATGGCTGACGCTCGCTCACTCACACTCTTGCCATTTCTCCCGCTGAGATAACTGCGACCAGATTATCATACATCTCCTTAAAAAAAAAGCATCACTTGAATGGCCTCCATTGTCAGGGACAATCCCGTATCTGTCAGTCGAGTAATTTCATGCAAATCCGTGGAGTTGAGTCAGTTTGAATTCGCAGCGTGGAGGTAATTTACTGGGCAATGCGCCACAATGGCTGTCTATCTGATCCGATGACAAACACGCTAAATGCTAATCAGGTGGTGACGACCGATGTGGCGACGCGGGTTCCGATTCTGCACAGGCTCGGGAGATCTAAACAAAATCTAGACCATGTGTTTGATATACAGTATGACCTTCATGATCCATTTTGTCCTACTAATTTCAGCGATCTTTAAACTCATGGTAGTTTGTTTACATGTACAACTTTCTCCGATGATGCCACAGAAAGACGTGTTTTATGCCACTCCTTCTTTGTCTCATTTTGTCCACCAAACATTTTAAGGTGTGCGCGAATGCACAACGGTGAGCTTTGTTGATTTTATTGATGTGCTGGAGTGCTTATCAGCCATGTTTGGTCAGTGTATGACAGCAAGCTAATCCATGCTGACATGCTATTTAAGCGAGCTGTATGTATATATTGCATCATTATGCCTCGTTTGTAGGTATATTTGAGATCATTTAATTTCCTTTACTTATGTACTCTGTATATTTGATTTATACAGTATTTGCATGGCTCATGACACATTATCTGTATGTAATATTGGCTGCACTTCTGATAGTTGTTTGTGTGCCATGTTATTCCAGACCACAGAAAACATTACCCAGCTCGCAAAGATTGTAATAAATCCATTAGAAGAAGACAGCCTGCCTTTTCCTTTAACTTGGACACACACATCTATGCCTTTGGCCACTCTATGCCAGTAATTTCCAGAAGTTATGTCATCCTATGAGCATACCCTCCCGGATTTTCCGGGAGACTCCCGAAATTCAGCGCCTCTCCCAAAAACCTCCCGGGACAAATTTTCTCCCGAAAATCTCCCGAAATTCAGGCGGAGCTGGAGGGGGCGTGGCCTGTTTTCACGTCCGTTTTCCCACAATATAAACAGCGTGCCTGCCCAATCACGTTATAACTGTAGAATGATCGAGGGCGAGTTCTTGGTTTCTTATGTGGGTTTATTGTTAGGCAGTTTCATTAACGTCCTCCCAAAGCGGTAACAACACACAACAACAGCAGTCATGTTTTCGTCTACCGTAAAGCAGTCCGTTTGCCGTAAACAGCAATGTTGTGACACTCTTAAACAGGACAATACTGCCATCTACTGTACATGCATATGTGACAATAACATCTAGGGCTTTTAGAGAGTGCAGTGCACAACTGCGCACACAACAAGGAGATGAAGCAGAATGCATCATCAGAGAGGATGTTCAGCATGGTTAGAAAAACAGTGACAGAGAATAGAACAAGGATGGACAATTCAACTCTTAACTCAACAATGAGTAGATAAGTGTTATGTGTGTATATGTGTAAATAAATGAACACTGAAATTCAAGTATTTCTCTTATTTTATATATATATATATATATATGTAAATATATATATATATATATATATATATATATATATATATATATATATATATATATAATAAAAAGAAATATATGTGTATATATATATAGCTAGAATTCACTGAAAGTTAAGTATGTCTTATATATATATATATATATATATATATATATATATATATATATATATATATATATATATATATATATATATATATATATATATATATATATATATATGAAATACTTGACTTGGTGAATTCTTGCTGTAAATATACTCCTCCCCTCTTAACCACGCCCCCAACCACGTCCCCCCACGCCCCCGCCCCACCCACCAACCCCCACCCACCCCCCCAACCTCCCTAAATCGGAGGTCTCAAGGTTGGCAATTATGCCTATGAGAAGCCTCCATTTTACTAATAATTTCCAATGTTGTAAAAATGTGTAGAAAAAAAATTAAAACACAAATATTTGCGTCAGTCTTTGATAGTAGGCTAAAATAGCTAATATAGTGTTGCGTTCATTATAACACTTATATAAGACTTAATATTTTGCAGCACCAGACAGAATTTGTTTTTGTATTTTTGGTCCAATATGGCTCTTTCAACATACTGGGTTGCCGACCCTTTAGTCACATTTTGCAAGCATTTTTTTTTTTTATCATCTTTAGAATCCTTAAAAAAAAAAGTGTGTTCTTGTCACTCATAATGATTGTGAACGGTAAGTAACATGCTAATCAGGTGGTGATGTCCGATTTGGCGACGCGGGTTCCGATTCTGCACGGGCTCGGGAGATCGAAACAAAATCTAGACCATGTGTTTGATAAACAGTATGACCTTCATGATCCGGAAGTGACGTCATTGGCCAAAACATACGTTACTCGAAGTTATTTCATAGGAAAACATGAACAGCCAAATACAAAACTATATAAACAAATCCAAATTGTTTATGCAGACTTCCTGTATATCCTAGTGAGATCGTCAACTTCAACGCTTACTTTTTGTTCTGTTAGTTCTCACCCTCTAAGTTAAATAACTGGCACTCAGAATGTTCTTTGGTTCCGTTGCTTGTTGTTATGGAGTCGCATATTTCACCCAGCGCTGAAATATGCTTTCGCTTTGCGTATCTTGCCTGACCTACGCCAGCTACATCTGGCCTACTCTGACATGCTTCTTCAAAAAATTAGAACCATGCGTGAACGGGGGACGCAGACTGATTGGTGGGAGATTTCTCACAAAGCACTGTATCCACCATTGTACAAATAATGGGGCAAGTTCCAAGCAAAATCTACAATAGAAGAGACCTTCTTCAAAATATTTAGTTCCAGCTCGAGGAACAATGTGGATGTTGCTTCAGCCACTATTGTTTACAACACATAGCATACAACCATGTATGTATGTATGTATTAGGCTTGTACGGTATACTGATATTATTATAGTATTAATGAATCATTTTCGGTACTATACCGTCTCTGAAAATTAATCCCAAAGGTGTTCTATCGGGTTCAGGTCAGGACTCTGTGCAGGCCAGTCAAGTTCATCCACACCAGACTCTGTCATCCATGTCTTTATGGACCTTGCTTTGTGCACTGGTGCACAGTCATGTTGGAAGAGGAAGGGGCCCGCTCCAAACTGTTCCCACAAGGTTGGGAGCATGTAATTGTCCAAAATGTTTTGGTATCTTGGAGCATTCAAAGTTCCTTTCACTGGAATTAAGGGTCCGAGCCCAACTCCTGAAAAACAACCCCACACCATAATTCCTCCTGCACCAAATTTCACACTCAGCACAATGCAGTCCGAAATGTACCGTTCTCCTGGCAACCTCCAAACCCAGACTCGTCCATCAGATTGCCAGATGGAAAAGTGTGATTCATCACTCCAGAAAACGCGTCTAACCTGCTCTAGAGTCCAGTAGAGACATGCTTTACACCACTGTATCCGACACTTTGCATTGGACTTGGTGATGTATGGCTTAGATGCAGCTGCTCAGCCATGGAAACCCATTCCATGAAGCTCTCTGCGTACTGTACGTGGGCTAATTGGAAGGTCACATGAAGTTTGGAGCTTTGTAGCAACAGAAAGTCGGCGACCTCTTTGCACTATGCGCTTCAGCATCCGCTGACCCCTCTCTGTCAGTTAACGTGGCCTACCACTTGGTGGCTGAGTTGCTTCCAGTTTCTTATAATAAAGCCGACTTTGGAATATTTAGGAGCGAGGACATTTCACGACTGGATTTGTTGCACAGGTGGCATCCTATGACAATTCCACGCTGGAAATCACTGAGCTCCTGAAAGAGGCCCATTCTTTCACAAATGTTTGTAGAAACAGTCTCCATGCCTAAGTGCTTGATTTTATACACCTGCGGCCGGGCCAAGTGATTAGGACACCTGATTCTGATCATTTGGATGGGTGGCCAAATACTTTTGGCAATATAGTGTATCCACACACACATATATATATATATATATAAATATATATATATATATATATATATATATATATATATATATATATATATATATATATATATATATATATATATATATATGCATATATATATATATATATATATATATATATATATATATATATATATATATATATATATATATATATATATATATATGCATATATATATATATATATATATATATGCATATATATATATATATATATATATATATATATATATATATATATATATATATATATATATATATATATATATATATATATATATATATATATAGCCTATAAATATTTATGTGTACATATTTGTATATATATATATATATATATATATATGTATATATATATATATATATATGTATACATATTTGTGTGTACATATTTGTATATATGTATGTATATATATATATATATATATATATATATATATATATATATATATATATATATATATATATGTATACATATTTGTGTGTACATATTTGTATATATATATATATATATATATATATATATATATGCATATTAAAGTAAAGTAGCACATTTATACACATAATATATAATATGTATGTAATATGTATATAATATGTATATATATATATCTATATATATATATATATATAGATATATATATATATATATATATATATATATATATATATATATAGATATATACATACACACACATATATATGTGTACATATTTATATGTATATATATATATACATACAAATACATATATGTAGAATATATTTATATACCGTATTTTTCGGATTATAAATCGCAGTTTTTTTTCATAGTTTGGCCGGGCTCCAGTGCGACCTATATATGTTTTTTTCCTTCTTTATTATGCATTTTCGGCAGGTGCGACTTATACTCCCGTGCGACTTATACTCCCAAAAATACGGTAATGGCTATATAATTAATAATTAATATAATTGGATTTTAAGAGTATGTGAAAGTTCGACTCATACTTTCGTGACGACCTCCTTCAAGTTTTGTAATCAATCAGAAATATCAAACAGCTTAAATGTGCCAAACATAAAAAGTATTTTACATTTTTCCCATCACGCATTGCAGGGGATTTAAATGGGTGTAATTTTGAAATTTGTGCTGTGCTTGGACATTTTCTTTTACAACATCCACACAGTTCAGTGAGCAGGTTGTGTTATGTGTCACCACCTTGTGTTGACTTTTTGTGTTAGTTTATTTGCGCCAGGATTGGGAAAGGTTGTCTGGATTGGGTCATACATATATATGCTGTGCTGTGGACACTTCAACACAAAATCAATTATAGTTAACTGAATTAGGGTCCACAAAATGTCAGCAAACTCGCAGCAATTATATTGTCTGATATTTAAAATTAAATTGGAGGCACCCCTGTGGGTTATTTTCCTTATTAAACTTGTGATCTGTAACTCGGGCCGTAGTTTGGACACCCCTGAGGTGAGCACATAACTCTACTACGACAAACGGAAAGGTATTTGTGTATTTGTTGACCAGCTCCCTACTGACGTGCAGCTCCATACACACATGCATTTATCGGGTCGGCCCCTTTGTAGCTGCCCCCTCTCACTCCACATTATTGAATTTCACTTCAGCCCACCGACGAATCATTGCAGTTTTTTAAAAAAAATGGTCAAATTGCTTGAAAAATCACTCTCTCTGTGATGCACTGTGTGTGGTTTTTGACTGATGGTAGCAATCAAAGTGGTTGCTGGACAGGCGCCAGTTTGTGTCTCGTACCTTTCGGCAAGGCACTGGACCCGCCTACTGCTTGATGTACTCATTCTTGTACGGTCAAGTAAAAATGAGTGATAACTTCTCCCTTACCAGAATATGACACAAACCAGGAGGTTAAATAATTGCTCCATTACTGAACCAGTTGGTTCAGTAATGGAGCAATTAAATAATTCCTAACCCTCGGTTAGTCCCTTTTAGTCTCTGACCTATACGGGTGACTGCTTGAAAATGTGATTATGCCTCTGAGCTTGTCAGATTTGTCCTTCTTTTACATCTTGTATCCAGATCAATGAAGGCACAGTTTGCCACCTTATAGAGGAACTGCACGTATTTTGGAATTTCGCCTATAGTTCACAATCATTATGTAAAACATGACGAAGGATACATTTTTTTTTTTTTTGCATTCTAAATATTCAATTTGATCACAAGTCCGCTTACAATGGAGCCTATGGCAGCCGTTCAAGTCTGCCTTTAAAGCCCCTAAAAAAAACATCCAAAAAACCTCCATTAGAGTTTTATATACATGATGTAAGTATATACACTATATTGCCAAAAGTATTTGGCCACCCATCCAAATGATCAGAATTATGGTGTGGGTTTGTTTTTCAGGAGTTGGTCGTGGCCCTTTAGTTCCAGTGAAAGGAATGCCAAAACATTTTGGACAAGTCCACGCTCCCAACCTTGTGGGAACAGTTTGGAGCGGGCCCCTTCCTCTTCCAACATGACAAGGTCCATAAAGATATGGATGACAGAGTCTGGTGTGGATGAACTTGACTGGCCTGCACAGAGTCCTGACCTGAACCCGATATTACACTTTTGGGATGAATTAGAACGGAGACTGAGAGCCAGGACTTCTCGACCAACATCAGTGTGTGACCTCACCAATGCGCTTTTGGAAGAATGGTTGAAAATTCCTATAAACACACTCCGCAACCTTGTGGACAGCCTTCCCAGAAGAGTTGAAGCTGTAATAGCTGCAAAAGGTGGACCGACATCATATTGAACCCTATGGGTTAGGAACAACAACTTCAAGTTCATATGTGAGTCAAGGCAGGTGGCCAAATAACTTTTGGCAATATAGTGTATGTAATGTAGTAATAGGCAATTTTATACAAACCCCGTTTCCATATGAGTTGGGAAATTGTGTTAGATGTATTTATAAACGGAATACAATGATTTGCAAATAATTTTCAACCCATATTCAGTTGAATATGCTACAAAGACAACATATTTGATGTTCAAACTGATAAACATTTTTTTTTTTTGCAAATAATCATTAACTTTAGAATTTGATGCCAGCAACACGTGACAAAGAAGTTGGGAAAGGTGGCAATAAATACTGCTAAAGTTGTGGAATGCTCATCAAACACCTATTTGGAACATCCCACAGGTGAACAGACAATTTGGGAACAGGTGGGTGCCATGATTGGGTATAAAAGTAGATTCCATGAAATGCTCTGTCATTCACAAACAAGGATGGGGCGAGGGTCACCACTTTGTCAACAAATGATTGAGCAAATTGTTGAACAGTTTAAGAAAAACCTTTCTCAACCAACTATTGGAAGGAATTTAGGGATTTCACCATCTACGGTCCGTAATATCATCAAAGGGTTCAGAGAATCTGGAGAAATCACTGCACGTAAGCAGCTAAGCCAGTGACCTTTGATCCCTCAGGCTGTACTGCATCAACAAGCGACATCAGGGTGTAAAGGATATCACCACATGGGCTCAGGAACACTTCAGAAACCCACTGTCAGTAACTACAGTTGGTCGCTACATCTGTAAGTGCAAGTTAAAACTCTCCTATGCAAGACGAAAACCGTTTATCAAAAACACCCAGAAACGCCGTCGGCTTCGCTGGGCCTGAGCTTATCTAAGATGGACTGATACAAAGTGGAAAACTGTTCTGTGGTCTGACAAGTCCACATTTCAAATTGTTTTTGGAAACTGTGGACGTCGTGTCCTCCGGACCAAAGAGAAAAAGAACCATCCGGATTGTTATAGGCGCAAAGTTGAAAAGCCAGCATCTGTGATGGTATGGGGGTGTATTAGTGCCCAAGACATGGGTAACTTACACATCTGTGAAGGCGCCATTAATGCTGAAAGGTACATACAGGTTTTGGAGCAACATATGTTGCCATGCAAGCAACGTTACCATGGACGCCTCTGCTTATTTCAGCAAGACAATGCCAAGCCACGTGTTACATCAACGTGGCTTCATAGTAAAAGAGTGCGCGTACTAGACTGGCCTGCCTGTAGTCCAGACCTGTCTCCCATTGAAAATGTGTGGCGCATTATGAACCCTAAAATACCACAACGGAGACCCCCGGACTGTTGAACAACTTAAACTGTACATCAAGCAAGAATGGGAAAGAATTCCACCTGAGAAGCTTAAAAAATGTGTCTCCTCAGTTCCCAAACGTTTACTGAGTGTTGTTAAAAGGAAAGGCCATGTAACACAGTGGTGAACATGCCCTTTCCCAACTACTTTGGCACGTGTTGCAGCCATGAAATTTTAAGTTAATTATTATTTGCAAAAAAAAAATAAAGTTTATGAGTTTGAACATCAAATATCTTGTCTTTGTAGTGCATTCAATTGAATATGGGTTGAAAAGGATTTGCAAATCATTGTATTCCGTTTATATTTACATCTAACACAATTCCCCAACTCATATGGAAACGGGGTTTGTAATAACAATGAATATTTACGTATTTTGATCATTTTAAGCAGGCGTTCGCTTTGTTGTTTTCTTCATCACTGACTACTGCAGACTTTATGAGAGCCAACAAACATAACAAAACATCACTTACTGTACAAAGTCCTCTGCCATTAAGATGCCGACTGATAGGATTTTCATATATTCCCATTTTGATGAAAAATGTCTCATAATCCTCGCAAAGAAACGGGGTAAAAGTCCGGGGGAACAAATGCTTTTGGTGTCGTTCTCGCCAATTCCAGGTCTTAAATGGAGGTCAGAGTGTCCCAACTTGTCGGATTATCTACACAGCCATCTACTGTCTAGGTGAGAGGCATGGTTTAGAATAAATTTACAGGGAGCAAGGAAGCGAGGAAATAGGGGACCACTCGATGATGTAAACATAGGGAGACACGGAAATGATTACATCGCCGCTATACATAGTTTGTCTGCGTTAGCGCTTATAATAACAATATCACTAATACTTAAATAAATAAATGATAAATGGGTTGTACTTGTATAGCGCTTTTCTACCTTCAAGGTACTCAAAGCGCTTTGACACTACTTCCACATTTACCCATTCACACACACATTCACACACTGATGGAGGGAGCTGCCATGCAAGGCGCTAACCAGCACCCATCAGGAGCAAGGGTGAAGTGTCTTGCTCAGGACACAACGGACATGACGAGGTTGGTACTAGGTGGGGATTGAACCAGGGACCCTCGGGTCGCGCACGGCCATTCTTCCACTGCGCCACGCCGTCCACTTGGTTAATATTAAGTCACACAATGTAAATTCAGTATTGTTGGCGCCTTTTGAATGGTTATTTATCGGATTTAATGGGAGGAATAGTGAAGCCCCCATTGGCTCTGCTGTAAGCAAACTTTTATTTACGTTAATTTGACATTTAGAATGCACGTCTTTTTTAATGATTGTGAACGATAGGCAAAATTCCTCAAAAAGTGCAGTTCTCCTTTAAGCAATGAGCACTGAGTGAAACGACTCACATGGTAAAGTGTCACCCAGGTGGCCAGTGAGGACACAGATGGGTGAATGTCAAATGTCATATGTTCTGTTGCCAACCTCGCGCCATTGTGTGATAAAGTGCACTTCTGCAGGGAACTCACTATATAATATGTACTCCTACAGAAAAACACTATTATTGGGATGTGTGGGCTCGTATAAGTTGCATGGCCAGTAGAATATTGAATATTTTAAGAAAAAAAATGTATATGGATAATATTTGAACCTTGAAAAAAATCTTTACAATCATTGTGTGATGGCACAGTGGCTTTTACTGTGAATAGCATCTGAGTTGTTGCCAGTGTGACCCTGAATAATTGACACCTGAATGCTTCTAAAGTTTTATAGAAAATACAAAAAAAATGTCAATGATCTCTGAAGTAGCGCAAAACAAATATTTACAAGCGAGGACTCAAAAATCTAATAATCAATTTGGGCTTTTAGTTTTGACTTTAACTTCCTGTAGCTTATTTTTGCAAGGTTAATTCTAAAAAATTGAAAAATGGCCTGATGTCATTTTATTGCACGAGAACTTACTGTAGTTCAGCAACCTTCAAAGCAGGCACGTCATTTTTTTCCCCCGTATTTTTTTGTTTTAAAGTCCAAACCAAGCAAGCACAAGACATTGATACAACGTTGAAAATACACACATGTCCTTTAAAACTGACTTCCAAACAACGTTGCAAAAACAGTTGTATTCATAAATTGAGACAACAATGATGGCTGGTTGGGAAATTACCAAATTTTAATGGTCAAATCAACGTCACAACCAGACATTGACTTAACGTCGTTAAAAAGCTTGTTGTTCCAACGTTAAGTTTGAGTTGCTCAACGTCAGAACTTAATTCAACATGTTCTCAACGCTGTTTCAATGGCGTGTGCCTGCTGGGAAAATAATGTTATTATTGAATGGAGACAAGTCAAACACTAGCGCAAAGCGGAAAACGGCCTCTCAGGACTATTACTGTCCCTTTAGATCGTCCACAGGTCATTGATTGTTTTTTTGGCTCTGCCATATCTTGCTAACGTGACATTAGTTGACAGCGTGCAGTCAGATTTGCGAGCAGTTGTATGCAGGTGGAGAGTTAGACTCCAAACAGCAATATGAATCACAACCAAAATTAAATTAAAAAAAATCTAAACAAGAGCATTGTGGTCGACCAAATGTGGTCTTGTTGTCAAAAGCTTGCTCAGTGGCCTTGTGGTTAGAGTGTCCGCCCTGAGATCGATAGGTCGTGAGTTCAAACCCCAGCCGAGTCATACCAAAGACTCTAAAAATGGGACCCATTACCTCCCTGCTTGACACTCAGCATCAAGGGTTGGAATTGGGGGTCAATTAAATCAACAAAAATGATTCCCGAGCGTGGCCACTGCTGCTCACTGCTCATATCACCTCCTAGGGGGTGGAACAAGGGGATGGGTCAAATGCAGAGGGTAATTTCACCACACCTAGTGTGTGTGATGATCAGTGGTACTTTAACTTTAACTTTTAAAATACTACTTTGTGGGACAAACATTCCAAAAGGAAAACTATTGTGGACTGAAAAGACATAACAAAATGCACACGACGCAGCCCCAAAGCCAAAGGCGAGGAAACAGCCGCCAGACGGAACGGAAATTCACCACCACCAACGGGCCCTGTATGGTTGGACCGCCACAGACAGAAGAAGACTCCGGTAGGCTACTGTATTTGTGGATGAACACAGGCACCTGTATAAATATTGTATGTTTTAATGTGTACACATGCAGCTCATAGACTTGTGCGGCCAATATATGTACAAAATAAAATTGTGAATAATCGCAGCTTATTATTATATTTACATGGTATTTATAATATGCCGTATTATACTGCGCCGGATAGTCGAACCTCGGATTCAGGAGGAACAGTGTGGTTTTTGTACTGGTCGTGGAACTGTGGACCAGCTCTATACTCTCGGCAGGGTCCTTGAGGGTGCATGGGAGTTTGCCCAACCAGTCTACATGTGCTTTGTGGACTTGGAGAAGGCATTCGACCGTGTACCCCGGGAAGTCCTGTGGGGAGTGCTCAGAGAGTATGGGGTAACGGACTCTCTTATTGTGGCAGTTCGCTCCCTGTATAATCAGTGTCAGAGCTTGGTCCGCATTGCCGGCAGTAAGTCGGACACGTTTCCAGTGAGGGTTGGACTCCGCCAAGGCTGCCCTTTGTCAACGATTCTGTTCATAACCTTTATGGACAGAATTTCTAGGCGCAGTCAGGGCGTTGAGGGTTTCTGGTTTGGTGACTGCAGGATTAGGTCTCTGCGATTTGCAGATGATGTGGTCCTGATGGCTTCATCTGGCCAAGATCTTCAGCTGGATCGGTTCGCAGCCGAGTGTGAAGCGCCTGGGATGGGAATCAGCACCTCCAAGTCCGTGTCCATGGTTCTCGCCCGGAAAAGGGTGGAGTGCCATCTCCGGGTTGGGGAGGATATCTTGCCCCAAATGGAAGAGTTCAAGTACCTCGGAGTCTTGTTCACGAGTGGGGGAAGAGTGGACCGTGAGATCGACAGGCGGATCGGTGCGGCGTCTTCAGTAATGCGGACGCTGTATCGATCCGTTGTGGTAAAGAAGGAGCTGAGCCGGAAGGCAAAGCTCTCGATTTACCGGTCGATCTACGTTCCCATCCTCACCTATGGTCATGAGCTTTGGGTCATGACCGAAAGGACAAGATCACGGGTACAAGCGGCCGAAATGAGTTTCCTCCGCCGGGTGGCGGGGCTCTCCCTTAGAGATAGGGTGAGAAGCTCTGTCATCCGGGAGGAGCTCAAAGTAAAGCCGCTGCTCCTCCACATGGAGAGCAGGCAGATGAGGTGGTTCAGGCATCTGGTCAGGATGCCACCTGAACGCCTCCCTAGGGAGGTGTTTCGGGCACGTCCGACCAGTAGGAGGCCACGGGAAAGACCCAGGACACGTTGGGAAGACTATCTCTCTCGGCTGGCCTGCGAACGCCTCGGGATCCCCCGGGAGGAGCTGGACGAAGTGGCTGGGGAGAGGGAAGTCTGGGCTTCCCTGCTTAGGCTGCTGCCCCCCCGTGACCCAACCTCGGATAAGCGGAAGAAGATGGATGGATGGATGCATGGTATTTATATTATATTATGTAGGTGCTCTCTATGGCCCGAAAATGACGGGACTGTAAGTTGGCTCACATAGAAAGCAGCAAGATTCAGTCATCAACAAAGATGTTGTTACTTCCATCAAAAAACTGTGAATCTGTTGTTGTCCTAGTAGCCCCATTTCTTCCAATGTGACATTGAATATAAGTAGACATTGGCAAGCAGTTAGATCGGGAGTCAGCAACTAGAGCCGCATTTATCGCCACCGGAGTGGCTCTCTGGACCTCTTTCAGAGATATGTGAAAATGGAAAAAAGATGAAGAAAAACTATATATTTTTTGTTTTAATATATTTTCTGTAGGAGAACAAACATGACACAAACCTTCCTAATTGTTAGAAATCCCTCTTTTTATATTAAACATGCTTCACTGATGAGAATTTGGCAAGCACCGTTTTGTCCTACTAATTTCAGCGATCCTTGAACTCATTGTAGTTTGTTTACATGTACAACTTTCTCCGATGCTGCCACAGAAAGACGTGTTTTATGCCACTCCTTTGTCTTGTTTTGTCCACCAAACGTTTCATGCTGTGCGTGAATGCACAAAGGTGAGCTTTGTGGATTTTATCAATTTGCTAATCAGGCATTGTTGGTCAATCCATGACTGAAAGCTAATCAATGCTAACATGCTATTTAGGCTATCTGTATACACATATTGCATCATTACGCCTCGTTTGTAGGTATATTTGAGCTCATTTAATTTCTTTCACTTATGTCCTCTGTGTATTTGATTTCTATTTGCATGTCTCATGACACATTATCTGTAAGTAAAATTGGCTGCATTTCTCATAGTTGTGTGCCATGTTGTTCCAGACCACAGCAAACGTTACCCAGCTTGCAAAAATTGTAAAAAAAAAAAAATCCATTAGAAGACGACAGCCTGCCGTTTCCTTTAACTTGGACACACACATCTACACTTTGGTCCATTCTGAGCCAGTAATTTCCCGAAGTTATCTCATCCTGTGAGAAGCCAGACCGTTCCAGACCACAGCAAACGTAACCCAGCTTGCAAAGATTGTACAAAAAAATCTATTAGAAGAAGACAGCATGCCGTTTCCTTAAACTTGGACACACACATCTATACTTTGGTCCATTCTGAGCCAGGAATTTCCCGAAGTTATCTCATCCTGTGAGAAGCCTCCATTTTATTAATGATTTCCAATGTTGCAAAAATGTGTAGAATAAAAATTAAAATGCAACATTTCTGTCAACCAAGATTTGTCTCAGCCTTTGATAGTAGGCTAATATAGCTAATATAGACACTTATATCATGTGTTGTCTTCAATATAAGCCTATTTTTTTGCGGCTCCAGACAGATTTTTTTTTTTGTATTTTTGGTCTCATATGGCTTTTTCAACATTTTGGGTTGCCGACCCCTGAGTTAGATGAACTTTCAAATTGCAAAAAATAACTCACTCACTTGTCTTAAAAGTTAAGATACATTTTCTAAATCAAGTCATGTTTGTTTTTGACGATTTTATGTTTTGACATCGCCGTAAATGATGTAAACGACCTTATGCGCTTATCTTCAATTGCCGCCAATGATCGTCAGCGAGCGACACAATGATGGCGCCTGACAGATGACATGTGCGAAAGGAGAGCATGAATGGTTGAATTGTGACTCAGGCCCTGACAGGCTCGGCTCATGTGTCACCTTAACGTGTGAACTCGCTAAGAGGGAAAAAAGAAATAATTTTAAAAAAAACAGTGGCATTTGACATCTTTCAACATGGCTACGAGATGGAATGTTTGGGATTGGTGACAAACACGAGACCTTTCATGCAATCAAATCTATTCTGGTTTCCCTTTTGAAGGGATCAGTGACGGACAGTTGAGGCTGTCTCCCCTGGGAAAACCGCACGGGATATCTCTGGTGCCCTAGCAACGACGTGTCAAGGTGTGTCCATTGAGTTTTACTGCAGCCTTGACTGACAGGGCAAAGATGCTTGGCCAAACAAGTAATGTCACAGGCCTCGGGCTTCCTTCCTGACCTATTTGTTTGCTCCGCTACGAAGGGGTAACTATTTATCCGGCTGCTTGTGTGCGACCTCATGGATGGGTTTGTTCGGCAAATAAACCTGGATTTGTTCATGATGGGTATGTATTCCCATTACACTTTACGTTTTATTCCGCATGTTGATGTCAAAATAAAAAATAAAAAAAACTGGTAAGTGGAAAAAAAAGGGGGTAGAACTTATATAGAATCATTTCACATATAGATGAAGGCATTTTTCTTTCCACTTTTGCATGAAGGTAATCAGATAAAGTTGGCATCCAGAAAGCACAGTCTCACTAGAATATTCCTGATATTGCAATCACGCCAATTCACGTACATTCAACAAATACCTGACAATTATGCACATACTTGCCAACCCTCCCGAATTTTCCGGGAGACTCCCGAAATTCAGCGCCTCTCCCTAAAACCTCCCGGGACAAATATTCTCCCGAAAATCTCCCGATTTTCAGCTGGAGGGGGCGTGGCCTCCAGCTCCATGCGGACCTGAGTGAGGACAGCCTTTTTTCACGACTGGAGGACAACAGGGTGACAAGAACTAAATCATCCAGACTAGAGATAAATTGTATTATTATGTTTATCTTACCTAAAAATAAATATGTTTATTAATTTAAAAAAAACAACAACTAAATAAATGTTTACTATATTTAGCTGAAAACATCAAAATTAATTGTATTTTTATTTGTATTTTTTCTGACTCCTTACTACATCCAGCCATATAATTATACATTAAAATAAACATGTTTGAAATAATTAATTTTAAATGATCATAGTAATTCATTTAAAATGACCGTATTTAATTATTAAAATAATTGCTTGTTTGTCAACAACTTTAGCATTTTATTCATTACATTTTGAAGCTCTCAGAAGCCAAGTTATGTTATATTCCTTAAGATTTATTTATGCAAGTTTGAAGTATTAATTATCTAAACACAGTTTTGTATGCATGTTTTCAGGATGTATACATACATATATATATATATATATATATATATATATATATATATATATATATATATATATATATATATATATATATATATATATATATACATATATATATATATATATACATATATATATATATATATATATATATATATATATATATATATATATATATATATATATATATATATATATATATATATATATATATATGTATGGAATACTTGACTTGGTGAATTCTAGCTGTCAATATACTCCTCCCCTCTCAACCACGCAAATCGGAGGTCTCAAGGTTGGCAAGTATGATTATGCATGACTTTGCAACTTTGTCCAACTTCCCTGCACATTTTGACCAATCAGCGTGATTTTTGACGAACTAATTGGTCCACTGTCTAAACAGTGGTTCTTCAACTTTTTTTTTACCAAGTACCACCCAGTGTTGTCCCGATACCAATATTTTGGTACCGGTACCAAAAGTGTTTCGATACTTTTCGGTACTTTTCGATACTTTTCTAAATAAAGGGGACCACAAAAAAATTGCATTGTTGGCTTTAGTTTAACCAAAAATCTTAGGGTACATTAAACATATGTTTCTTATTGCAAGTTTGTCCTTAAATAAAATAGTGAACATACAAGACAACTTGTCTTTTATTAGTAAGTAAACAAACAAAGGCTCCTAATTTAGCTGATGACATATGCAGTAACATATTGTTCATATGCAGTAACATATTGTTCCAAATTTTTTAAGGACAAGTGGTAGAAAATTAATTATTAATCTACTTGTTCATTTACTGTTAATATCTGGTTATTTTCTCTTTTAACATGTTCTATCTACACTTGTGTTAAAATGTAATAGTCACTTATTCTTCTGTTGTTTGCATACTTTACATTAGTTTTGGATGATACCACAAATTTGGGTATCAATCCGATACCAAGTCGGTACAGGATCATACATTGGTCATATTCAAAGTGCTCATGTGTCCAGGGACATATTTCCTGAGTTTATAAACATAATATAAATAAAAACAAAAACAAAAGAAGATGTGATGCTAAAAAATATCGATATAATCATAGTAGTATCGACTAGATATGTTCCTCTACTTGGTATCATCGACCGGTACATTTCAGAGGCGGTATAGTACCGAATATGATTCATTAGTATTGCGGTACTATACTAATACAGGTATACCGTACAACCCTAGTACCACCTCAGAAAACACTTGGTTTTCCAAATACCACCCTAAAAACCAACATTAAAATACAGGAGCATATTAGGCCTAAGTATTCATTAAAAACAAGGCAGCAGTCTAATTAACAACTATATTTCATATTTTGGCCACTGGTACATTACACACAGTTTGAACAGTAACACTGTGTTTGAATATTTAAAAATAAAACACTAATCCCTTATTAAAATATTTAGATGAAGCCAGTATACCACTAGTGGTCCCCGTACCACAGTTTGAGAATTGCTGGTGTAGACAAAGCAGAACCAGCAACACGTAACAATATAATAACCCTTTATTGCTCAAATTGTTCTGCCGCATTGATGGAACAAAAATGAATGGCAGACAATAAGGAAGCCTTGGGTGGTGTTTCTTTCTGTATTATTTAGTGCTGTCAAACAACTTAAACATGTCATCGCATAGTTAATTAAAAACAAATTGTGAATAATCGCAAGATTTATATTTTTCATCATTAATAAGTGTACCCTAGACAGATAATGTTCAAGTTGTGTTTACCATGGCCGGACAATTAGTTTGCTTTAATTAAATGTTCTTTTTTTTTTTTTAAACATTATGCTTTTTTTAAACAGCTCAACACTAAACCGTACATAAACATGCTATTAATGACCAATGAAAAAAATGACCTGCAGTGCGTTGGTGTCTTGCAAGATGTTTAAGGAATATAGAATTGTGTATTCCTGCTGTAGGAGCACTTGCATTCAGAGGAGAAGCTACACTTTCATGTTTAGAGACCGGTTTCACGCATTTCTAACACAAAATATGGATTGTTTTTATTCAGTCATTGGTGGAGCTAAGGATAATATTTGAATATTGTTTTTAATATTGTTGTGCAGCGCTTTGGAAACATTTTTGTTGTTTAAATGCGCTATATAAATAAAGTGGATTTGATTGGATTGGATTGTTACATTCATAGTTTCATTGTCAGAGATGTTTGGTAATGTAAAAATTTGATATTTCTACCTGAATAAATGCTTCTGATATTATGTACCTTACATGTTGTACAAGTCAATGGTTTTAATATCTAATTTTAACCTTCTCTAAAGTTTAATATTTAGGCTGCTAAACATTCTGTAATTGCGGACTATCAATCAGAAGAGGTTACAAAATATTATACACTTTATTTAAATCTGCCAAGAAACCCTTTTTTTAGATAAGAAATATCACAGATTACATTACAAATCATATTTGATCGTAATGTTAGAAAATGTTTCATTTTGTTATGGTAGTTAGCCAGAAGTATGTGATTGGTATGTGTTTTGACAACGTGAAAGTCTACGATTAAAAAGTGACTCTACATTTCCTCTTATTATAAGTTTTATTAGTTATGATGTAATTTGACAATGAGTTCTGAATATGTGCTTTTACCCCCATCTAGTGTCTACTTTTAAGTCTTTGCGGTTATAAATAAAACAAGCAAAACATCAATACAGTATGTGTTTTACTTTTTTTTTCCACCTAATTACATTATAATGAACACTTTAAACATCGATAACAAATTCATAAAATCACAAGTTAAATGATAAATAAATAAATGGGTTGTACTTGTATAGCGCTTTGCTACCTTCAAGGTACTCAAAGCGCTTTGACACTACTTCCACATTTACCCATTCACACACACATTCACACACTGATGGCGGGAGCTGCCATGCAAGGCGCTAACCAGCAGCCATCAGGAGCAAGGGTGAAGTGTCTTGCTCAGGACACAACGGACATGACGAGGTTGGTACTAGGTGTGGATTGAACCAGGGACCCTCGGGTTGCGCACGGCCACTCTCCCACTGCGCCACGCCGTCCCCAAGTTGATTCAATCAAGTAGGTGACATCATACGTAAATACGGTGTTAGCTTTCACTGTTATGCTGATGACACCCAACTCTACATGCCCCTAAAGCTGACCAACACGCCAGATTGTAGTAACCTGGAGGCGTGTCTTAATGAAATTAAACAATGGATGTCCACTAGCTTTTTGCAGCTCAACACAAAGAAAACGGAAAGGCTGATTATCGGTATTGCTAGACACCTATTTATTAATACCACCTTAACATTTGACAACCAAACAATTACACAAAGCGACTCGGTAAAGAATCTGGGTATTATCTTCGACCCAACTCTCTCCTTTGAGTCACACATTAAGAGTGTTACTAAAACGGCCTTCTTTCATCTCCGTAATATCGCTAAAATGTGTTCTATTTTATTCACTAGCGACGCTGAGATCATTATTCATGCGTTCGTTACGTCTCGTCTCGATTACTGTAACGTATTATTTTCGGGTCTCCCTATGTCTAGCATTAAAAGATTACAGTTGGTACAAATTGCGGCTGCTAGACTTTTGACAAGAACAAGAAAGTTTGATCATATTACGCCTATACTGGCTCACCTGCACTGGCTTCCTGTGTACTTAAGATGTGACTTGAAGGTTTTACTACTTACGTATAAAATACTACACGCTCTAGCTCCAGTCTATCTTGCCGATTGTATTGTCCCATATGTCCCGGCAAGAAATCTGCGTTCAAAGAACTCTGGCTTATTAGTGATTCCCAGAGCCCAAAAAAAGTCTGCGGGCTATAGAGCGTTTTCTATTCGGGCTCCAGTACTATGGAATGCCCTCCCGGTAACAATTAGAGATGCTACCTCAGTAGAAGCATTTAAGTCCCATCTTAAAACTCATTTGTATACTCTAGCCTTTAAATAGCCCCCCTTTTTTAGACCAGTTGATCTGCCGTTTCTTTTCTTTTCTCCTCTGCTCCCCCCTATCCCTTATGGAGGGGGAGACACACAGGTCCGGTGGCCATGGATGAAGTACTGGTTGTCCAGAGTCGGGACCCGGGTTGGACCGCTCGCCTGTGCATGGTTTGGCAACATCTCTGCGCTGCTGACCCGTCTCCGCTCGGGATGGTTTCCTGTTGACCCCACTATGGACTAGACTCTTACTATTATGTTGGATCCACTATGGATTGGACTCTCACAATATTATGTCAGACCCACTCGACATCCATTGCATTCGGTCTCCCCTAGAGAGGGGGGGTTACCCACATATGCAATCCTCTCCAAGGTTTCTCATAGTCATTCACATTGACGTCCCACTGGGGTGAGTTTTTCCCTTTGCCCTTATGTGGGCTCTGTACCGAGGATGTCATTGTGGCTTGTGCAGTCCTTTGAGACACTTGTGATTTAGGGCTATATAAATGAACATTGATTGATTGATCTTAAAACTCATTCGCTAGCCTTTAAATAGACCCCCCTTTTAGACCAGTTGATCTGCCGTTTCTTTTCTGCTCTGCCCCCTTCTCCTGCGTAGAGAGGTTATCAGGTGAACACAGATGACGCGCTAGCTGTTCAAAGTCGGGACCCGGGGTGGACAACTCATCTGTGCATCAGTTGGGGACATCTCTGCACTGCTGACTTGAGTCCATTTAAGATGATCCCCTGCTGGCCTCACTATGAACTGGACTCTCACATTATTAACTAGATCCACTTAACATCAATCAATCAATCAATCAATCAATCAAAGTTTATTCATATAGCCCTAAATCACGAGTGTCTCAAAGGGCTGCACAAGCCACAACGACGTCATCGGCTCAGATCCCACAAATCATTGCAAGGAAAAACTCAACCCAATGGGCTACAATGAGACTGCAGGAGGGGACTGCATATGTGGGGACAATCCCCCGCCCCCTGGGCGACCGGTGCAATGAACGTCGAGTGGATATAGTTAATAGTCTGAGAGTCCACATCCATTGTACCGGTCTCCCAGGTGGGGTCCCCACATCTGCGGTCCTCTCCGAGGTTTCTCATTATGCCCATTGGGTTGAGTTTTTTCTTGCCCTGATGTGGGATCTGAACCGAGGATGTCGTTGTGCCTTGTGCAGCCCTTTGAGACACTTGTGATTAAGGGCTATATATACAAACTTTGATTGATTGATTGATTGATAGATTGAATCACAAAAAAAATCTGCAGAATCCTGGAGGGACTCTAAATGCATACTTGCCAACCCTCCCGGATTTTCCGGGAGACTCCCGAAATTCAGCGCCTCTCCCGAAAACTTACCGGGACAAATTTTCTCCCAAAAATCTCCCGAAATTCAGGCGGAGCTGGAAGCCACTCCCCCTCCAGCTCCATCCGGACCTGAGTGAAGTGTCAACAGCCTGTATTCACGTCCGCTTTCCCACAACACACGTTATAACTGTAGAATGATCGAGGGCGAGTTCTTGGTTTCTTATGTGGTTTTATTGTTAGGCAGTTTCATTAACGTCCTCCCAGTGCGGTAACAACACACAACAACAGCAGTCATGTTTTATTTTACCGTAAAGCAGTTTGTCTGCCGTAAACAGCAATGTTGTTGTAATATATTGAGTTGGAGGCAATAACCAGGCGAGGTGATGAAGTACGTCTCTTTACTGTAGACTTCAGAACAGACTCACACACTTGACATCAGGTGCGCAACACCACGTAAATCGTTGGCCAACCAAAAAGTAACCCCAGTACGCTATAGCCAACATTCACCAGGAGATGGCAACAGACAAACATAGATCACTCTATTACATTCCTCCCCTTTTAGAAATGGAGAAGTTCCTCAAAATAAATAAACAACCCAACCAAAAAATGCAGCAGCTCAATTAAAAAACTGTACTTAAGCCACTTTCTTTTTTTTTTTTAGTACTGAACTCTTAACCCTCATTTGTAAACAATAACATGCTTATTATACAAACAGTATTTGTACACCTTTAACAAAGATTTTTATACTGTCCTCAGAGATTCAGTTTTTTTGGTGGTACTCGAAACCTTTCTGGGTACCTGCGAAAGGGTGTTCAGCATGGTTAGAAAAATAGTGACAGAGATTAGAACAAGGATGGACAATTCAACTCTTAACTCAACAATGAGTAGATGAGTGTTATGTGTGTGTATATGTGTAAATAAATGAACACTGAAATTCAAGTATTTCTTTTATACATATATATATATATATATATATATATATATATATATATATATATATATATATATATATATATATATATATATATATATATAATTGTATATATATAGCTAGAATTCACTGAAAGTCAAGTATTTCTTATATATATATATATATATATATATATATATATATATATATATATGAAATACTTGACTTGGTGAATTCTAGCTGTAAATATACTCCTCCCCTCTTAGCCACGCCCCCAACCACGCCCCCGCCCCACCCCGACCACGCCCCTACCCCCCACCTCCCGAAATCGGAGGTCTCAAGGTTGGCAAGTATGCTAAATGTGTTGTCTTGCCATTCAATTAGCTTAGATATTTGTTATAGAGCAATGACAACAAGTACTACCCAATCCATTAACCTTTTTTTTTTATTTTTTAATGACTCTAAGGCTTGGTGGAAAACATGTCCCGGTGTCTCATCATGCCTTTGCCGTGACTCTTCCCTCGCATCAGACAGCCAGTGATGGATGGCTTAATTAGGATGAAAGACAATGAGTGAGTGCTTTTCATTGTGTTGGGTCTCAGTGGTTTATGACAAAAAAAATGGATTACTCTTCTAAAAGTGGTCTCCTTGGGGAAATGTCACATTTAGCCTTGAAACACATCTATCTGGATTGGCTGGAAATAAGAAGTAAAGAACAAAAACAAAAAAAATCACTGATATTTCAATATGTCTGTTGTGGTTTAAAAATAGACATTTCTTGTCCATTTACTCTACATGAACTCAAACCAGAACATTACTTTCCAAATAAAAGGAGGTATATGATTAGACATCCACACCTTGAACACACTACAACCCTTTCGGATACACACACAACTCAGCGTGGTATAATCACACGTACTCTCCGTGCAATTATTGCCTGCCTTGATCCCCCCCCCCAACTTGCTCAAGCGTCAAGCTGTTCACATGGAAACTGTGCGTGCGGCATTACCACAGCCTTGAAATGCTGGACTAAGTGGTTCAGAAGATGCATGTCCTTGGTTTAGGAACTCATTGGTTGTTACGTCCCTTGCATGATATGATTGTCATGACTTAAAAGGTCTGAATTTGAGGCAGCTTTTTTAGAAAGTTACAGCAAAAGTTTCAATGTTTCAAGGCTTTTTTTTGGTTATTTATATTGAACCAACTTGTGGTTTTGTGAATTTGTTATTAGTGTTTTGATTGTCCCGTGTAACCTCAACATCAAAAAGCACAGGATTTCAACAACAATTGGAAAACGTTTTATGTTACACATAGTAGACTTAAAAATCTTATCTTCAGAGCTCATTGTTATTTCCGTATTTCCCGGACTAAAAGCCACTCCTTTTTTCCAAACTTTGAACCCTGCGGCTTACACAAATGGAGGTAGGTTATCCATGGATCATTCTTGGCTAACGGCCATGATGTTTTGTCTACAATAAACTTACATAGTAGTAACGACACAGAGACTGACCAGCTGTGTTATTGTTTGTGCTATGGCGCCATCTCTTGGACGGGTTTGCTAACTGCAGATGCTGCGGGTTGAAAGTCTACAGTACCGTATTTTTCGGACTATAAATCGCAGTTTTTTTCATAGTTTGGCCGGGCTCCAGTGCGATTTATATATGTTTTTTTCCTTCTTTATTATGCATTTTCGGCAGGTGCGACTTATACTCCGGTGCGACTTATACTCCGAAAAATACCGTATTTCCTTCTCTTTTGTGCCTTGAACCGGAAGTAAAAGGGATGTTCCCTCCATTAGTCGTCAATAGCGTTTCTACTCGTATGGCTTCTTACATCACACCATGCAACGTTTGTAAGTTTTACAATATAACTAAAACTGTCAAGGAATTGCTGTTGACGAACCCCAACATGCAGAGATGACAGGCATAGTGCAGGAAAACATGACTTTAATGTAAAAATGCAGGAAAACAGGAACCAGGATACAGCAAACCGGATACCAGGAAAACTGGAAACAGGATACAAGATACGAGGAACCAGGCGACAGCAAACCGCGAACAGCTAACAGCATACGATCCTCCAGCACTGACTGGAGGGCGGGGCAGGTATAAATAGTAGCCTGATTGGCAATTGCCACCAGGTGTGCCAGGCTGCCAATCAGAGACCAAAATAAGACAGCTGACAGGAAATAAAACAAACACAGAGGAATACTCAACATACTTGCCAACCCTCCCGGATTTTCCGGGAGACTCCCGAAATTCAGCGCCTCTCCCGAAAACCTCCCGGAAGAAATTTCCTCCCGAAAATCTCCCGGAATTCAGCCGGAGCTGGAGGCCACGCCCCCTCCAGCTCCATGCAGACCTGAGTCCAGTGTGCGCACAGAAGGAGACGAAACAGAAGAACGAGACCGTAGTCGAAGAGCGCAGGGGAGACACTTCTCCAGGGCCGATGTATGCTTGGGGCAACACCCTTCACCTTACCCGACAGTGGGTCTCCACAGCGGACGACTTTAGGGTGAATGATGAGTCCAGCGATTAGTTGCAAATCTTGTTTTATTGATTGCTTGCACGCAGCCAATCCAACACAAAACCAACTAGTCCCTCCCCGCACTCACGCTACCGCTCCCTCTCTTCTCTCGCCCACACACTCACTGACGTCACTCACCTCAAATGCTGTCACCTATTAAAGGGCCACACACACACATACTCTACTCTCATAACACACAGTACAGTTAGTAGAACAACTGTGTTTTCATGACTGTGTATTTGATAGGTGCCATTGCCCCGGAATTGTATTGCATTGTACTTTCAAGTACAACAATGAGTAGATGAGTGTTATGTGTGTGTATATGTGTAAATAAATGAACACTGAAATTCAAGTATTTCTTTTATTTATATATATAATAAAATAAATATATATATATATAGCTAGAATTCAATGTAAGTCAAGTATTTCATACATATATATATATATATATATATATATATATATATATATATATATATATATATATATATATATGCATATATATATATATATATATATATATATATATATATGCATATATATATATATGCATATATATATATATATATATATATATATATGAAATACTAGAGTTGGTGAATTCTAGCTGTAAATATACTCCTCCCCTCTTAACCACGCCCCCCGCCCAACCACGCCTTGCCCCACCCCCGACCACGCCCCCCACCCCCACCTCCCGAAATCGGAGGTCTCAAGGTTGGCAAGTATGATACTCAAACATAACCAAACTGTCAGTGACAAGCCTGACAAAAAACATTTATACTTACCAAACCGTCACATGTTTGTCAATAGTGTTTTCATGCATATTCATACATGCTATCTTAATGTATTCAAACATCGTTAGCATTAGCTAATATGCTAACACGTTTACAAGTGTCTGTGTTAGTATTATTAACTTACAATGGCATGATTTTTCTATTGTTTCAGTTTCACAAATTCCTCAGTAAATTCACCAAAACGTCACTCTGAACCTGACACTACTACCAGGAATGTCTTGGAGCGGATGTGAGTCCCAAGCAAGGACTGGTGGGGAGAGTTGATTTGATGATTATTTCGTAAAGAGAATGGAAATAAAACTTTCAAATGTCAATAAGCTCTGTGGATTGACGGAAGGAGTTTTAAATCCGAAGGAAATGGGCGTTCGTGCCCCCATACCACGTCATATAAAAGCTTGGTTTTGTTCTGTACAAGCTTACCAGTTGTGTGGAATACAGAGGTATTGCTTAGGTATAGCTCGGTTGGTAGAGTGGCCGTGCCAGCAACTTGAGGTTCGATCCCCGCTTCCGCCATCCTAGTCACTGCCGTTGTGTCCTTGGGCAAGACACTTCACCCACCTGCTCCCAGTGCCAACAACACTGGTTTAAATGTAAATTAGATATTGGGTTTCACTATGTGAAAGCGCTTTGAGTCACTAGAGAAAAGCGCTATATAAATATAATTCACACTTCACTTCACATTTTGGAGTGCACAAATGCAGCGTGAAGAGGTTTGTGTACGCCTTCTTCTTTGCCTTGCAATATACCCGCTTCATTCTCTTCCATCTCATTCGTAGTTTGTTCGGTAGTCCGAATGAAGTAAAGTTCCTTAGCTACCTTCTTAGATAAATTGTGAAGTGAATTATATTTATATAGCACTTTTCTCTAGTGACTCAAAGCGCTTTACATAGAGAAACCCAATATCTAAGTTACATTTAAACCAGTGTGCGTGGCACTGGGAGCAGGTGGGTAAAGTGTCTTGCCCAAGGACACAACAGCAGTGACTAGGATGGCGGAAGCTGGGATCGAACCTGCAACCCTCAAGTTGCTGGCACAGCCGCTCTACCAACCGAGCTATACCGCCCCTAAATCTGTTTCTTTTTTTTCCTACCATCGATGCACTTCGAAATGTTCCGGTCTTTTAATTTGTGAAACAAATATACAAGTCTCCTCTTCATTCCAGTTGTTGCCTGTTTTGATTAAATAGAATGTTCTTCCGGGTTATAGCCCGCGTGCTGAGGCTGGCGCATGCGCGATACACAGGGTCCCCTATGGCAGCCCACACCCACTCGAGAGATCTAGTTTTCAATTGCATGATCGAAGTGTGTTAGTCTAACAAGCCTAACATGATCAGATTAAGGTGTTCCCATGGGTTGAGCAGAATCCTTTGAGAAATCGGACTAATTTAGTGCATGGAAACCCTTTCGGTGTGAACTCTTAGAGCGGGGATTGGCAACGCTTTAGCGCCGCTCTAGAGCTTTTTCAAAAATGTGTAAAAATAGAAAAAGATGAGCGAAAAAATATATTTGTTGTTTTGATACGGTTTCTGTAAGAGAACAAACATGACACAAACCTTCCTAATTGTTAGACATCCCACTGTTTATATCATACATGCTTCACTGATCCTTGAACTCACCATAGTTTGTACAACTTTCTCAGACGCTGCCACAGACAGACGTGTTTTATACCACTCCTTTGTCTCAATTTGTCCACCAAACTTTTTATTCTGTGCATGAATGCACAAAGGTGAGCTTTGTTGATGTTATTGACTTGTTGGAGTGCTAATCAGGCATATTTGGTCACTGCATGACTGGAAACTAATCAATGCTAACATGCTATTTAGGCTCGCTGCTTTTAAATATTGCATCATTATGCCTCGTTTGTAGGTATAGTTGAGCTAATTAAATTTCCTTCACTTATGTCCTCTGTGTATTTAATTTATATTTGCATGTCTCATGACACATCAGCTGTGTGCAATATTGGCTGAATTTCAGATAGTTGTTTGTGTGCCATGTTGTTCTAGTCCACAGCAAACATTACCCAGCTTGCAAAGATTGTAATAAATCCACTAGGAGAACTTGGACACACACATCTATACCTTTGGCCATTCTAAGGCAGTAATTTCCAGGAGTTATCTAACCCTCTGAGAAGCCTCTGTTTTACTAATGTTTTCCAATGTGGTAAAAAAAAAATGTGCAGAATAAATATTATATTACAAGTCTTCTGTCAACGAAGATTTGTGTCAGCCTGCGACATATAGTCATTTTGATAGTAGGCTAATATAGCTATTATAGACATTTACATCATGTGTTGTCTTCATTATAACACTTATATAAGGCTCATAATTTTTTTGTGGCTCCAGATTGATTTTTTGTTTTGTTTATTATTGGTCCAATATGGCTCTTTCAACATTTTGATTTGCCGACCTCTATTCTAGAGGAACTTATTGTTGGTCTGTATGTGCCTTGCCAATGACGGGCGAACAGTCCAGTATGTACGTCACCTCTCACCCGCTCCACCGCGACCTGAATGAGGACGAGTGGTATAAAAAATGAATGAATGATTGATGTGACGTTGATATCTGTGTTTTCCTCCATTGTAATAATTTATATATGCAACCTGGTGTATTGCAAATCACTTTTTGCTTCTCTCGAATATCCCATTTCTAACAGGATCATATTGATTTTGACTTAATCCATAATTCTCAAGCCCTCCTTCATCCGAGTATTATACTGTACTATACTGTACTGTACACACCTCGCTCCCTTTGCCAGTCACATCCTTTTAAACACTTCTCTTTGTAGTCAGATCTTGCATTTTTTTTCCCCAACTGAAGGCCTCCAAGAGCTTGTTCCTGGCAGAATTTGTTTTGCGCTAATGTTCCATTCCCGGCCTTTGTTTTTGTTTTTGTTTTTTTGACTGTGTTTCCTCTGTTGTCAGGGGATGCTAGCTGCCTTCTTCGCTCTCAGTCTCCACGCGGGATTACAGTCCTCCTACGTCTGATCTTCTGCCAAGAGGGCGAGTGCCGCATTTGTGCCTTTTTTGGACGTGCATACATGTGACCATTTGTAGCAGGCGCGTCGTCTCATGTTTTTGTGGAGCTGCAACATTAGCCTTTGGTGGAATAGATTGTTTTTCCTGCAGGGTATTCAATCATATCAGCTCCTTCTCAGAATCTGTGAGGCCTGTGTTTATATGCAGGAATATGCATGCCTCATCCAGTATACTCACATATTGACAATAAGTCATTACGTATAAGCTGTTGTGTACGGGGAGAGTAGACGGCACAGACCACAAGGGGGCATAGTATTTAACTCTATGATTTATTATATAGATACACTGTATATATAATAACAAACAATAATAATATAATCAACTAGAAAATGGAGTGTGACAAATCCAAAGTGTGTGTGTGTGTGTGTGTGTGTGTGTGTGTGTGGTGATTAGCTGAGTGTTAACGTAAATGTTGAGCGAGAGGCGGAAGTCCTGGAGAGGAAAGGCATGCATAAATGTCCGTGAGACAGGCAGGTTGTCGGGGGATATAGCGAGGCGTAGGAGGTCCGTGTCCAAGCGGGGGTCGAGGATCGAGGGAGGCAGTCCGGAATCCAGTGGGAAGTCAAGGCACACAGCTCGATCACGGGAAACAGGGGAAGCACTGCGGGGAACACAACGGACATAAGACAACGGGAACTGGGAAGTCACAGAGAGAGATCAAGTACACGGGAGGGAAGCCAGAGACAGGATGCTTACTTCGGGAACAGATGAGTACGTTCTGGCCCGGAACGCAGGTCTGCACCGGCTTAAGAAGGCAGAGCCTCTAATCAACCACAGGTGCGCTGATTTCTGGTGATTGATTGCAGCTGCCGGCTGCAGCAGGACTGACATGCTCCTGGCGCACTCCCGGAAGTGCGTACTCGAAGGTGCGCTCATAAGTAGGGTTCTTTTTAATAAATCAAATATTTTCATAGTTCAGCATTGAAGAAAATAAAGATATTTTTTACATAATTAGAGCCTTATGAAATGAAATAACACCCATATAGTCACATTTACACTCATATATAGTGACCTTGAGTGTGTTTTAATGTGGATCACGGTATTACCGGCAGCCCGGGGGATCCTCCAAGCATCACTGTAATGACCATCACCCGGCCACTACAACACGAACACGACGTATAAATACGTTGTCATATCCTGGCTAATTCTTCTAATTTAGAACTGAACTTTGATGTGCTGAAACAACAGACGTAGATTGGCAGACTTGACAGTTGCAGCTAAGGTATCTGTGTTGTTAGCATTCTGTGTTGTTGGCATCGTCATTCCTCATTGCTTTCAAGGCTCACCAATGTCATGGGGAACAGTGTTGTCGGCGTTGAGGAAGAAGCACAGAATTCATATCCACTTTGCATTGGCAAGACAACTGCTGATAATTGATGGCAGTGTTGTTAGCATTAAATAGTGTGCTGAGTCCTATTAAAAAGGGAGGGATAGTGGAAATATTGGTATACCAAATAAATACAGTGCTTTTATAGTATCGCAGATACTGATACCAATAGTTTGACTTGAAATGTTTTAATATTTGAATAATTTTGTGAATATGTCTCTAGTTGATTATGACTATGATAATACTGGAAAAAAGCATCAAATCATAAGGTTCATGCATTTGAGTGTGAGCTTGCACGCACTTTTGGATGTCTCTGCCAGCTGTGTTTTGCAGTCTGGATACGTTGTGACGTCACAGTGAGGTGAAGGTACCTTTTTGGACATTAAGTAAAGCTATCAGCCAGAGGGGGTGGAGCTCTGTAAGAGGCCAGCACAGTTTGGAGAAACACAGGAAATGTTCGATAAAGTATTATTTTCATCTAATTGTGGTATGAGCATAACACCAAGGTGCGACTTGCTGGTAAAAGCAGCTTTTTTAAACAGCTCTGTTTCTATTCAAAAGGTGGGCATGTGTACCTAATGTTGTGACTGGGTGAATCTATCTAATGCACACGTGCCAATCTCGAGGCCCGTGTGCCAAATCTGGCCTGCCACATTATTTTACGTGGCCCGCGAAAGCCTGGAAATAATATGCGTTAATAAAATGCTTAATGTTTTCATACTAAATATATTCGTTCTTTCCCTTTTGACATTAAAAACCATGTACTGCATGCAATTGCATATCTTTTAAAATTCAATTATATCAAAATCAAAATACCATATTATCATGTATTTCAAAAATATATTTTGTTAAAATACTAATAAATACTGTACTTAAATATCTGCTTGACTTATGATTTCAAAACAAATTATCAATCAAATTGTAGACTCTAAAATTGACAATAGATTTTACCGTTTTTTACTGTAAAATCTACTTTGGTACTGTTTTTTTTTCCATATACGATAGGACACTAAAACATTAAAAAACATACAAAAAAAACATGAAAACAAGATTTTACGGTTAAAAAAACCCCCAAAACTGGCAGCTCTGTTGCACGAAGTTTACTGCTAAAAACAGTGCTATTGTTTTTCCATTCCATTCAATTTTTTTTATATGCTGTAAAAAAAACACTGCTTTTACTGTAAAAATGTGGTGACTGAGCTTGCCAGTTTTTAAAGTAAAATTTAAAATATTTTTTCTGCAGCTTGTGTAAAAAAATATTTTGTTAATGTATTATATATATATACACATGTATATTCATATATTGCTCATTGTTAAAAACGGCCCACCATAACTGCAATGTGGCCTTCAATGAAAACGAGTTTGACAACCCTGATCTAATATTTAATGTAGTTAATTATTGACCGTTTTTGGAAAATATATATGTTCATCTTCAAGTTATATATTTAAACACTGTACACTTTCAAAAGATACATTCTGTATTCCATAGAGGTTGGGGTGTGTTTGTTTTATTTGAAATCTGGGAACGCTTCCACAATTGAACATCTTGCAGACAGACTCAAAAAACAGGTTATAAAACGGACGGTGGAGCAAAACATATGCAAAATGTACACCAAAGCATATCCGATATATATTATCTAGAGCAGTGTTTTTCAACCACTGCGCCGCGGCACACTAGTGTGCCGTGAGATACAGTCTGGTATGCCGTGGGAGATTATCTAATTTGGGTTAAAAATATTTTTTGCAAATCGGTAATTATAGTCTGCAAATTATGTGTTGTTGTTGAGTGTCGGTGCTGTCTAGAGCTTGGCACAGTAACCGTGTAATACTCTTCCATATCAGTAGGTGGAAGCTGGTAGCTAATTGCTTTGTAGATGTCGGAAACAGCGGCAGGCTAATGCTTAAACCCAAAAATAAACAAAAGGTGAGTGCCGCCAAGAAAAGGCATTGAAGCTTAAGGAAGGCTATGCAGAATGAAACTAAAACTGAACTGGCTACAAAGTAAACAAAAACAGAATGCTGGACGACAGCAAAGACTTACTGTGGAGCAAAGACGATGTCCTCAATGTGCAACAGAACATGACATGACAATCAACAATCTCCCTACGAAGAAAGATAAAAACAACTGAAATATTCTTGATGGCTAAAGTAAGACTAAGTAGATGTGGGAAATATCGCTCAAAGGAATACATGAAACTGCTACAGGAAAATTCCAAAAAAAGAGAAAAAGCCACCAAAATAGGAGCGCAAGACAAGAACTAAAACATTACACAGGAAAACAGCAAAAAACTCCAAATAAGTCACGGCGTGATGTGACAGGTCCTGACAGTACACCTACTTTGAGACAAGAGCTATAGTGATGCATGGTTAGTAAAAGTTTAAAGTCGAATCCAACAATTGCGACAACGCCTTTTTACTGGCATATGTCAATTATTTCTGCTGGTGGTATGACTCCGGATTTTTTCAACGCAAAAAAATGTGCCTCGGCTCAAAAAAAGTTGAAAAACACTGATCTAGAGCACAGGTGTCCAACTCAAGGCCAGCCAATTAATTCCAGGTGGCCCGCAAAAGCCTGGAAATAATATGTGTAAATAAAGTACTTAATCTTTCTTACAAAATGTACAAAATGTTTCCATTTTGACAGAAGAAAATGCATGTACTGCATGAAATTGCTTTTAAACTTCAGTATTAACTGCTCATGCAACAACTATAGTAATATATGGAGTGTTACAAAGACGTAAAAATATAAATACATAGGTATCTGCTTGTCACCATGGCTTTCAAATAAAATTATCATATGCTGGCGTTTTGTGAAGTGTTTGCGATTCTAAAGATTCGGAGGACCTGAAGCACGGTGCAGGTAAGATGATTCTTTACTTCAAATACTCAAGGAAACATAACAAACTGGGTGCTAGATTCGCGTGGTCCGAAGATAGAGTGAAAACATAGGTAGCATGAATCAAACAAAAAAAAACTGTCTCCCATTGAAAATGTGTGGCACATTATGAAGCCTAAAATACCACAATGGAGACCCCCGGACTGTTGAACAACTTAAGCTGTACTTCAAGCAAGAATGGGAAAGAATTCCACCTGAGAAGCTTAAAAAATGTGTCTCCTCAGTTCCCAAACGTTTACTGAGTGTTGTTAAAAGGAAAGGCCATGTAACACAGTGGTGAACATGCCCTTTCCCAACTACTTTGGCACGTGTTGCACCCATGAAATTCTAAGTGAATTATTATTTGCAAAAAAAAAAAAAAAGTTTATGAGTTTGAACATCAAATATCTTGTCTTTGTAGTGCATTCAATTGAATATGGGTTGAAAATGATTTGCAAATCATTGTATTCCGTTTATATTTACAACTAACACAATTTCCCAACTCATATACAAACGGGGTTTGTATACCAACCCCGTTTGTATACAAACAGTTTGGGAACTGAGGAGACACATTTTTTAAGCTTCTCAGGTGGAATTCGTTCCCATTCTTGCTTGATGTACAAGTTAAGTTGTTCAACAGTCCGGGGGTCTCCGTTGTGGTATTTTAGGCTTCATAATGCGCCACACATTTTCAATGGGAGACAGGTCTGGAATACAGGCAGGTCAGTCTAGTACCCACACTATTTTACTATGAAGCCACGTTGATGTAACACGTGGCTTGGCATTGTCTTGTTGAAATAAGCAGGGGCGTCCATGGTAACGTTGCTTGGATGGCAACATATGTTGCTCCAAAACCTGTATGTACCTTTCAGCACTAATGGCGCCTTCACAGATGTGTAAGTTACCCATATATTGGGCACTAATACACCCCCATACCATCACAGATGCTGGCTTTTCAACTTTGCGCCTATAACAATCCGGATGGTTCTTTTCCTCTTTGGTCCGGAGGACACGACGTCCACAGTTTTCAAAAACAATTTGAAATGTGGACTCGTCAGACCACAGAACACTTTTCCACTTTGTATCAGTCCATCTTAGATGAGCTCAGGCCCAGCGAAGCCGACTGCGTTTCTGGGTGTTGTTGATAAATGGTTTTCGCCTTGCATAGGAGAGTTTTAACTTGAACTTACAGATGTAGCGACCAACTGTAGTTACTGACAGTGGGTTTCTGAAGTGTTCCTGAGCCCATGTGGTGATATCCTTTACACACTGATGTCGCTTGTTGATGCAGTACAGCCTGAGGGATCGAAGGTCACGGGCTTAGCTGCTTACGTGCAGTGATTTCTCCAGATTATCTGAACCCTTTCATGATATTACGGACCGTAGATGGTGAAATCCCTAAATTTCTTGCAATAGCTGGTTGAGAACTGTTCAACAATTTGCTCACGCAGTTGTTGACAAAGTGGTGACCCTCGCCCCATCCTTGTTTGTGAATGACTGAGCATTTCATGGAATCTACTTTTATACCCAATCATGGCACCCACCTGTTCCCAATTTTCCTGTTCACCTGTGGGATGTTCCAAATAAGTGTTTGATGAGCATTCCTCAACTTTATCAGTATTTATTGCCACTTTTCCCAACTTCTTTGTCACGTGTTGCTGGCATCAAATTCTAAAGTTAATGATTATTTGCAAAAAAAAAAAATAAAGTTTATGAGTTTGAACATCAAATATGTTGTCTTTGTAGTGCATTCAATTGAATACGGGTTGAAAAGGATTCTCAAATCATTGTATTCCGTTTATATTTACATCCAACACAATTTCCCAACTCATATGGAAACGGGGTTTGTATATATAGACATTTTATTTTGGTTTATTTCGTCAGAAAAAGGTCAAAAGCGACAGCAATTGCATGCATCCGACCACAGCCGCACACGTCCTTGGTAGCAGTCATGGCGCCTGTTTAGTTGCCCGTACACGACTCGGGCAGTGAATATAGATCGTATTCTTGCTGAAAGCCCAAACCTGTGACTGCACAGCCATCCATCTATTTCAGCTCTCAAATATACTGTATGTGTAAAAAAAAAAAAAAAAGAATCTCAGTCCTCCCACATTGATACAATGATCAGGCGGAGGAAGCAGCCATCTGTGGCAGCCCCCCCCCCCCACACACACACACACATCTCTTCACACTTCAATATGACACAATGTAGGTGATGGAGCTAAGCATACCCAAGAATGACATGAAGCAGCGCCCTTTTTATTTATTATTTCTGTCAGATTGGCAATGACGACTGACTTTATTTAGTGACTTTGTCTCCATGCTCTCATAGAGGAAAAAAAAGGGTCCACGCACGACAACAGACTATGTTTCAGCCACAGGGAGCAGCGTTTTCTTCGACGACTACCTCCGACATGCTGCCGGTCACACTGTCCTTGTCAGAGCCCCCGACTGCATAACACGCCGTATAGCTCGGCGGCAGCATGGAAAGTGAACCACTCTGCGACTCGCCGGCTGTGACACTTGGGCACACTTGATGTATTCCAGCTCGCCTCCCTGCACGCTCGTCAGCAGCCGGGAAGGAGTGTGATGCCACACCTGGTTGGCATGGAGAAGCTTGAAAGATCGGCGTTAACAGGAAACATTGAGCCAATCTCAGCTTGTACATTAACTATGTGGGCGAAATAACGTGGACATACCGTAATCATAATCAATTCATATTTTGAACCAGGGATCTTTGGCCTAAAATAAAAGTTAGGGTTAAAGGCCTACTGAAACCCACTACTACCGACCACGCAGTCTGATAGTTTATACATCAATGATGAAATCTTAACATTGCAACACATGCCAAGTGCAAAACTAAAGTCGTCTGTTTTCATCGCAAAATTCCACAGTATTCTGGACATCTGTGTTGGTGAATCTTTTGCAATTTGTTCAATGAACAATGGAGACAGCAAAGAAGAAAGCTGTAGGTGGGAAGCGGTGTATTGCGGGCGGCTGCAGCAACACAAACACAGCCGGTGTTTCATTGTTTACATTCCCGGAAGATGACAGTCAAGCTTTACCATTGGCCTGTGGAGAACTGGGACAACAGAGACTCTTACCAGGAGGACTTTGAGTTGGATGCGCAGACACGGTACCATGAGTACGCATGCAGATGCGGCTTCCAAACATTTGATCGCTTGCCCGTACGTGCGTGCCGCTATGTGCATGTCACGTACGTAACTTTGGGGACTTTGGGGAAATATATGTGCTGTATGAACTTTGGGGAGGTGAACGGTACTTTGGGCTGTGGGATTGAGTGTGTTGTGCGGGTGTTTGAGTTGTATTAGCGGGTTATATGGACGGGAGGGGGGAGGTGTTTGTTATGCAGGATTAATTTGTGGCATATTAAATATAAGCCTGGTTGTGTTGTGGCTAATAGAGTATATATATGTCTTGTGTTTATTTACTGTTTTAGTCATTCCCAGCTGAATATCAGGTCCCACCCGCCTCTCACAGCATCTTCCCTATCTGAATCGCTCCCACTGCCCTCTAGTCCTTCACTCTCACTTTTCTCATCCAATGTAATCAAGACAGTTAAAACGTGACATGTTGTGCACTATGAATGTTCTCTTCGGTCTAATTATTTGTTGCATACCTTGTCCTAGTAGCAGTTGGGCCGCCTGTTTGATAAATTCCATCATTATAAGCTCAGGGTGACACTTCCCACCTTTACGTAAACGTAAACTAGATATTTTATAAATAAAATAGCAACACAAACAAGTCGTCTTTTGCGGATTAGAGGTTCTGCGGTAAAAGAAGGGTGACATGAGCTGTGTTTCTTTGTTTCTCTTTTTTTACGGCTCCTTCACTTCCTGAGGTAGGCTATTCCTGTTGTGACGAAGACAGAAAGTGACATTTTTAAAAGGCATCAGCACAGAAAAGTCATATTTGTCGCACACTTCTCACGAGGAGACAGACTGTGCTCCTGGTGATCTATGCCTTGGCATCCCAGCTGGTGGAATGTCATCATCTATTGTGTTTTCCCCGTCGCCTCTTTCTACCTACGAGTTGAAAGAGTAAAATAAAAACCCTCTGACATCACAGCTCATGGGTGTCAACGGATAACCAAGCAGAAGTGACAGGACACAGACACGCTGTTTGGCAAATCAAGTATTGTCACAGTTGAGACTTAGAAGCTTGTCAATGAAGACCTTCACATGCAATCAACTTGTCCCAGTCGAGCCTCAATGATATACATTCTACGACAGCAATGGTTGCTGCTAAATCCTGTTTTCAAAACACAGCTTGCTAAGACCCACCTGGATGTTATTGTTTTCTAAAGCCCAGGAAAAGCTCATCTGTGATTTATGGTGGAAGCGAGGATGACCCTTCTGCATCGACTGTTTGGAATATGGTGGATATTTACCATATTTTTCGAAAAATATGCTGGGGTCACAGACTCAATTTTCCTTGGGGCCGCTGGAGGTAGAGTTGAAGTGAGGCTTCACTTCAGAATCACGTTTTAAAGGCCTACTGAAATGCGATTTTCTTATTTAAACGGGGATAGCAGGTCCATTCTGTGTGTCATACTTGATCATTTCGCGATATTGCCATATTTTTGCTGAAAGGATTTAGTAGAGAACATCGACGATAAAGTAGCGGACGATATGCGCATGACTTCACAGGTTGTGGAGCTCCTCACATCTGCATATTGTTTACAATCATGGCCACCAGCAGCGAGAGCGATTCGGACCGAGAAAGCGATGATTTCCCCATTAATTTGAGCGAGGATGAAAGATTTGTGGATGAAGAAAGTGAGAGTGAAGGACTAGAGGGCAGTGGGAGTGATTCAGATAGGGAAGATGCTGTGAAAGGCGGGTGGGACCTTATATTCAGCTGGGAATGACTAAAACAGTAAATAAACACAAGACATATTTATAATCTATTAGCCACAACACAACCAGGCTTATATTTAATATGCCACAAATTAATACTGCATAACAAACACCTCCCCACTCCCGTCCATATAACCCGCCAATACAACTCAAACACCTGCACAACACACTCAATCCCACAGCCCAAAGTACCGTTCACCTCCCCAAAGTTCATACAGCACATATATTTCTCCAAAGTCCCCAAAGTTATGTACGTGACATGCACAAAGCGGCACGCACGTACGGGCAAGCGATCAAATGTTTGGAAGCCGCAGCTGCATGCGTACTCACGGTACCGCGTCTGCGCAACCAACTCAAAGTCCTCCTGGTAAGAGTCTCTGTTGTCCCAGTTCTCCACAGGCCAATGGTAAAGATTGACTGTCATCTTCCGGGAATGTAAACAATGAAACACCGGCTGTGTTTGTGTTGCTGCAGTCGGCCCCAATACACCGCTTCCCACCTACAGCTTTCTTCTTTGCTGTCTCCATTGTTCATTGAACAAATTGCAAAAGATTCACCAACACAGATGTCCAGAATACTGTGGAATTTTGCAATGAAAACAGACGACTTAATAGCTGGCCACCATGCTGTCCCAAAATGTCCTCTACAATCCGTGACGTCACGCGCTGACGTCATCATACTGAGACGTTTTCAGCAGGATTTTTCGCGCAAAATTTAAAATTGCACTTTAGTAAGCTAACCCGGCCGTATTGGCATGTGTTGCAATGTTAAGATTTCATCATTGATATATAAACTATCAGACTGCGTGGTCGGTAGTAGTGGGTTTCAGTAGACCTTTAAACACGTGACTAAATTTGTTATATAAGTTAGCATCGATTAGCTTGCAGTCATGGATTGACCAAATATGCCTGATTAGCACTTCAGCAATTCAATAACATCAACAAAGCTCAACTTTGTGCATTCACGCACAGCGTAAAACGTTTGGTGGACAAAATGAGACAAAGAAGAAGTGGCATAAAACACGTCTTTCTGTGGCAGCATCGGAGAAAGTTGTACATGTAAACAAACTACGACGAGTTCAAGGATCGCTGAAATTAGTAGGACAAAACAGTGCTTGCCTAATACTCTCATCAGTGAAGCATGTTTAATATAAACAGTGGGCTTTTTCTAACAATTAAGGTTTGTGGCTTTTTTTTTCTCCTACAGAAAATATATTAAAACAAAAAATATATATATTTTATAAATCTTTTTCCATTTTCATTTATCTCTTAAAGAGGTCCAGGGAGCCACTAGGGCGGCGCTAAAGAGCCGCGGGTTGCTGACCCCCGGGTTAGGGGTTTCGGGAGAAATTATAATGATGACACCCTGAAGTGTACCATGGGTCTGTACCTGTTTATACCTGTTCATAGTGGACCGAGTTTAGCGGCAAAAACCGCCCCTCGCCAACTTTCATTACGGTTTCATGTTTTTTTGGCGAACCATCAAGATCAAAGTTTAGTGCCATGCCACGCCCAAATCCTATGGCATAGGCAAAATGTGTTCGCAATTTATCATCGTCTATATGTCTCGTATCTGTCATTTTAACCTTTGCTTGTTTGGTCAAGATACCTTGGAGAAGTTTGACCCCTGTATAACCCCTGTTTTTGGCCTAAGAATAGCCAACGGAAACCAAGTAACCGTCTTACTGTTCGCTTTCAGGTATGGGTTCTTGGAACTTTTACATACGTCCTGTCTTAAGGGACTGCGAAGGTCCTTTTGAAACTGCAAAGCTTATGATTTTTATTATGATTATTAGAATTCTAACATTAGTTTGCTGGCTCACGATCGGCCCCCTTCTCAGTGTGGCCAGTCAGAGTACTACAAGAGGGACAATATACAGTGCCCAAAGGTGTTTTTACTGTCCGATTATGAAGAATAATCAAGTCACGCTCACAATAAAAACATTAAACAGGCTGAGTAGACCTGGGCAAAATACGACCGATTACCGTAAGTCTTGAACTGTAGAAAGTATTTCTATGGTTGGAATCTGCGCTTTTGAGTGACATCCCAGTTATTACGGTAATCATAGGGACTACGTCACAGCTGCTCCACACACAAGGCACAAAACAGAGTGGGCGGGGTTTGTTTACAGAGCAGCAAGCAGGGGACTTGGGAGTCAGGGACGGACAGAGGCAGATTTCTACAATAAATATCTGCAGAAAAGTGTTGCTGTATCAGATTACGTGTTTATTTTTACCATTTGCATTCATGTTTCCCTGTGTTTATTGTAAAAGATGTCGATCGAGAAGGTCGTTTGAGAAGTAAAAGAGGAGCGGTGTTCATTTGTTCTTAATATTCAGTGTTTTATTGTTCATAATTAATAAAGTACCACATTCTTTATTTTCATGTACATTTGTGGTGTCTTAGTCATTAAAAAAAATATATATATATTGTATTTTGTCTTTTGAGGTTGTCTTTAAGATGGGATTGGATAGGATAAAATATTTTTTTTTTATTTCACAATGGCGACATTTATGTGGTTGCAGTGCTTATACAAAAAGTCTATAAAAAATGATGTAAAAAAAAAACAACAACACATGAAAACAAGAGGAAAATATTAAAGAACACAAAGGACATAAAATACATTTACATTTTTTTTAGCATTCTATCAGTTTTTGTATTAGTGTTGACCCAAGTATTCATAAAGCAGATTGTTTATACCTAAATTATGTATGTATGTATATACAGTATAGAGAGAGAGAAAGAGAGAGAGAGAGTTTTTGTGTTTTTTTAATGTATTTAGAATTTTGTCAGTGTCCAAACTAGAAATACATTTTGTAAAAATGCCTCTGTTAACATTATTTTGGCAACAGTCTGACAAGCAGACAAGCCAGTAAGCCACGCCCTCATCCTCTTCAGGCAAGAACAAGGGGCGGCACAAGACCCAGAAGCTTCGTGTTAGGTTTGTGTGCAAATTTAGTGTTTTTCCTCAAGCAAATGTAATCCTGAAGAAAATCCATTTATAACACAGTTTAATGGACAAATACTAATATTTAATTAATGTTTTTTTCTCATTTTTCAACATGACAAGTATGTACTTTGACCGCATGGCCTTGCAGGCGTCTCATGCAAGGTGCTGTTTGATAGTGGTTTAAATTTTTGCATGACCTCATTCACGCAATGTCACCTTAAGGCGGGGTCAGCAACCCGCGGTTCTCGATCCGCATGCGGCTCTTTAGTGCCACACTAGTGGCTCCATAGAGCATTTTTTAAAAAGGATTGAAAATGAAAAACGATGGGGGAAAAATATTTATTTTGTTGTAGTATGTTTTTTGTTTGAGGACAAACGTGACACAAACCTTCCCAATTGTTAGAAAGCCCACTGTTTAATATGTTTGTGTGTATGCTTCACTGATGAGATTGTTTGGTGAACATAATTTTGTCCTATTAGGGACGGCGTGGCGCAGTGGGAGAGTGGCCGTGCGCAACCCGAGGGTCCCTGGTTCAATCCCCACCTAGTACCAACCTCGTCATGTCCGTTGTGTCCTGAGCAAGACACTTCACCCTTGCTCCTGATGGGTGCTGGTTAGCGCCTTGCATGGCAGCTCCCTCCATCAGTGTGTGAATGTGTGTGTAAATGGGTAAATGTGGAAGTAGTGTCAAAGCGCTTTGAGTACCTTGAAGGTAGAAAAGCGCTATACAAGTACAACCCATTTATCATTATCATTTATTAATTTCAGCGGTTCTTGAACTCACCATGGTGCGTGGACTGTGATGCAACAGTTTGTTTACATGTAAAATCTTCCACTCCTTTGTCTCATTTTGTCCACTAAAAGTTTTATACTGTGCGTGAATGCACAAAGGTGAACTTTGTTGATGTTATTGACTTGTGTGTAGTGCTAATCAGGCACATTTGGTCAGTGCATGACTGCAAGCTAACCAATGCTAACATGATGTTTAGGCTAGCTGTATGTACATATTGCATCAGTATGCCACATTTGTAGGTATATTTGAGCTCATTTAATATCCTTTACTTTTATCCTCTTTGCATATGATTTAGTTTTGCAAGTCTCACGACACGTTTTTTTTGTGTAATATTGGCTGCATTTCAGATAGTTGTTTGTGTGCCATGTTGTTCCAGACCACAGCAAACATTACCTTGCTTACCAAAGATTGTAATTAATCTATTAAAATAAGACCACCTGCCGTTTCCTTTAACTTGGACACACATCTATGCCTTTGGCCATTAAAAAACAATAATTTCCAGGAGTTATCTCACCTTCCGAGTAGCCTCTGATTTACTAATGGTTTCTAATGTTGTAAAAATGTGTAGAATAAATATTAAATTTCAACATTTCTGTCAACGAAAATTTGCTTCAGCCTGTGACACGGTCATTTTGATAGTAGGCTATTATAGCTAATATAGACACTTATGTCATTTGTTGCCTTCATTATAAGACTTATATACGGCTTTTCATTTTATGCGGCTCCATTTTTGTATTGATGGTCCAATATGGCTCTTTCAATGTTTTGTGTTGCCGACCCCTGCCTTAAAGTCTCAGTGGCTCACTTAAGCAGTTCCACTTTACAACCTGGATCATGTTTGTTCATTTATTCATTAGAGATGTCCCGGCCGATAAATGCGTTAAAATGTAATATCGTAAATTATCGTTTTTTTTTTTTTTTTATCGGCATCGTTTTTTTTGTTGTTTTTTTTTATTAAATCAACATAAAAAACACAAGATACACTTACAATTAGTGCACCAACCCAAAAAACCTCCCTCCCCCATTTACACTCATTCACACTCATTCACGCAAAAGGGTTGTTTCTTTCTGTTATTAATATTCTGGTTCCTACATTATATATCAATATATATCAATACAGTCTGCAAGGGATACAGTCCGTAAGCACACATGATTGTGCGTGCTGCTCGTCCACTAATAGTACTAACCTTTAACAGTTAATTTTACTCATTTAATTACTAGTGTCTATGTAACTGTTTTTATATTGTTTTACTTTCTCTTTGATTCAAGAAAATGTTTTTACTTTATTTATTTTATTTTATTTATTTATTTATTTTTTAAAGTACTTTTTCTTCACCATACCTGGTTGTCCAAATTAGGCATAATAATGTGTTAATTCCACGACTGTATATATCGGTTGATATCGGTAATTAAAGAGTTGGACAATATCGAAATATCGGATATCGGCAAAAAGCCATTATCGGACATCCCTATTATTCATTTTGTGTCGTGTTTATGGGTGAGTTAGAGCCTTGCATTCAAGCAGTTTAAATCTTAATACAGGACATGGTTTTTTTTTGCCTCACCACGACCGTTTTCACCTTCATATTCCCGTAGCCACTCTGCCGACATCCTCCAGCCGTCAGCCTGTGACGCAATCCTGTTGCCATGTCGTCGCCCCCCCCGCTCGGCAGAATTAGCCGCCTCTCTGTGCGCCGCACGTATTAATATGTGCCGGCGTGCGTGTGGCCTCCTGCTCGCACATGTGATTTGCAGTCGCCGCTGATCTGTGCCTCATTTATTTGCGTGAGAGCATCAGACCGGATTGCCGTGAAGCCTCCATCGAGGCGGCCTGACATTGACGTTCACCTCAGTCATTAGCCGCGTTTATTGCATGACCATTTTTAGAGCTTTATCAGGCATGGCAATGCACAACATTCACACCCTGAACAGAGGCCATCGGGGGGGCTTCGGGAGCCCGGCTGAGTCAGACCTGCCTCGACGGCTTGGAAGTGGGTGGAGGGTGGAACAATGCAGTGAACGGGGGACGCTTGGCTACAGTATTAGTCTGTGTTTTGATTCAGTCACCTCTTTTTCTCAGCAGGAGAGACAACCTTCTTTGGCTCGCTCGCTAATGAATTACACCCTGTCTCACACCAGGCAGCAGTGAGGGGAGGTGGCAGAGACCGAGAGAGAGGGGGATGCTTCTGTGAGGAGAGAGAATGCATGCGGAGAGAGAGAGAGAGAGAGGGGGATGACGGACAGACAGCGGAAGTGAGAGAGGATCTCATTACTCTGATCCTGTGATCTCCAACTGTCAGCGATGCTGACTAGGACTTTGTCGAGTCTGAGGGAGTTGAGGAAACAGACGCTAATAATAATAGCAAAAAATACAATCAGAAACCAACAGCCCGAGTCAAAAAACAGCTCATTTACAGTCGGGTTGTCAATTTTCCTCTGTGCTTTCCCTCCTTTCCTGGGGGGGCGACGGTAGTTAATCCATCGCCCTTGGCTTTGAGGAACGTCTCTGAAGGATGAGACAGACAGGCTTGTGCCGGCATACAAGGAGCAAAAAATGTTTGCGGTGTTTGATGGCTTAGCAGGAGAGGCCTTCAAAGTGCAGCTTAGCACAGCTACGGTTGTTTTCTGTGTTTTAGTCTCATTTCAGACACACTCGCAACATTTATGGTTCTGTGCGGTCATGTTCTGCCGAGCCGCTTGCTAGCATGCAAAAGGAGCTAGCATCGTATCCAATATGCGTTCTTGCAATAACATAACCCGAGCACAGGGGTTATGTTATGGCAACACAAAATGTTGAAAGAGCCATATTGGACGCACAAAATTTAAAGTCTTATATAGGTGCTATAATGAAGGAAACACATGATATAAGTATCTATATTAGCTAAATTAGCCTACTATCAAAGGCTGGCGCAAATCTTCGTTGACAGAAATGTTGCATTTTAATTTTTACTCTACACATTTTTGCAACATTTTTCAGGAGTTACCCATCCAGCCACACTCCACTCTTCATCAACAGCACAGCAGTGGAGATCGTAAGCAGCACCAAGTTCCTGGGGGTGCAGATAACTGACAATATGACCTGGTCCTTACACACCGGAGCTCTTGTAAAAAGAGCTCAGCAGCGCATGCACTTTTTGCGTCGATTGAAAAAAGCACAGCTCCCTCCCCCATTCTCACCACATTCTACAGAGGCACTATGGAGAGCCTACTGACCAACTGCATCTCTGTCTGGACTGGAGCCTGCAGAGCTTCAGACTGGAAGTCTCTGCAGAGAGTGGTCAGGACGGTGGAAAAGATAATCAGGACTCCTCTTCCTTCTATCAGGGAATTTGCAAAAAGCCGCTGCCTGACCAGGGCTCAGAAAATCTGTAGAGACTCCTCCCACCCCCACCAAGGACTGTTTTCACTGCTGGACTCTGGAAAGAGGTTCCGCAGCCTCTGTAGCAGAACCTCCAGGTGCTGTAACAGCTTCTTCCCTCAGGCCATAAGACTCTTGAACGCATCATAATAACCCCCTCAATTCCCCCCACAAAAACGGATTTACTCGCTGGAATATAAAGACAATATAACATACATCCATAAACGTGGATGCATATGCAAAAGTGCAATATATTTATTTGTACAGTAAATCTATTTATATCTGCACCTTATTGCTTTTGTATCCTGCACTACAACGAGCTAATGCAACAAAATGTTGTTCTTATCTGTAGTGTAAAGTTCAAATTTGAATGAGAAAAAAGGAAGTCTAAGTCTAAGTCTAACATTGGAAATCATTAGTAAAATGGAGGCTTCTCAAAGGATGAGATAACTTCTGGAAATTACTGGCTCAGAATGGCCAAAGGTGTAGATGTGTGTGTCCAAGTTAAAGGAAACGGCAGGCTGTCTTCTTCTAATGGAATTATTACAATCTTTGCAAGCTGGGTAACATTTGCTGTGGTCTGGAACAACATGGCACACAAACAACTATCAGAAATGCAACCAATATTACATACAGATAATGTGTCATGAGACATGCAAATATAAATTGAATACACAGAGGACATAAGTAAAGGAAATTAAATGAGCTCAAATATACCTACAAACGAGACGTAATGATGCAATATGTACATACAGCTAGCCTGAATAGCATGTTAGCATCGATTAGCTTGCAGTCATGGATTGACCAAATATGCCTGATAAGCACTCCCACAAATCAATAAAAATCAACAAAGCTCACCTTTGTGCATTCACGCACACGCAGGATAAAACGTTTGGTGGACAAAATGAGACAAAGAAGGAGTGGCATAAAACACGTCTTTCTGTGGCAGCATCGGAGAAAGTTGTACATGTAAACAAACCACGATGAGTTCAAGGATCGCTGAAATTAGTCGGACAAAACGGTGCTTGCCAAATATTCTCATCAATGAAGCATGTTTAAAATAAACAGTGGGATTTTTAAGAATTAGGAAGGTTTGTATCATGTTTGTTCTCCTACAGAAAATATATAAAAACAAAATATTTACTTTTTTCTTCATCTTTTTCCATTTTCACACATCTCTGAAAGAGGTCCAGGGAGCCACTAGGGCGGGTTGCTGTTAAAATGTAATAATCACTTATTATTCTGTTGTTTGATACTTTAGATTAGTTTTGGATGATACCACAAATGTGGGTATCAATCCGATACCAAGTCGTTAGAGGATCATACGTTGGTCATATTCAAAGTCCTCGTGTGTCCAGGGACATATTTCCTGAGTTTATAAACATTCAACATAAATCGAAAAAAAACTTTTCAGAGGCGGTATAGTATTGAATATGATTTATTACTATCACAGTACTAAGTTTTGCCTCATCCATCACTTAAAGTGTGAGTAAAAATGCGCGAAAAATGCACTACAGACCTGATGAATCCGAAAGAGAAAGAGATGATACAGTATTATCTTCTCACAGATGGTGGTTGTTTGAGCAAACTTCAGCTAGTCCTGGATAGCCTTGATTCTGAAACATTACTCAACTGCAACAATGTTGACTCCCTTGCTTCCCCCGACAGCATTCCTTTTAAAAATGCCGTTTCTGGTAAGCACCTTTTTGCTCAAAGTCCCACATGCCCTTGATCCGTCTGACAGAGAGGCCTCGCCTGTCACGCCGGGTGTTGTGTTGCGGTGGCAGCTCCCCTCCGTCCTCGGTGTGATGTGGATGTTGGCGGCGAAGGTTTCCCCGAGTCTCAGAGGCAAAATGGCACGATAACAAAAGTAGTCGAGTCGAAGTAGGCACGAATGTGTTACTGTCACTTCTATTTTGCACCTTTTTCAGTCACTTAAGGAAGTTGAAACTCGTGTGAAGTCTGCAGATAAGACTCGGGGTAAGAACAAAGAGCAAAAAAAAACACACAAAAACATTCAAGGGCCTTTGTCACAAATGTTTGCTTTGATCAACTCCCAGGGGGGCAAATGAGACAGAACAACATTAATACAAAAAATGCATTCTTTTTGATGCATGGAAACTATTTGCATATATTTATTCTGAATTCCAATTCTTCCCCTTGTACCTCGTGTTGGCCGTTCGCCCTCGGTTTTGTGTGTTCACGTCAAGCAAGTGGTGTCCCAATTCTCCTGTATGGTTATGGTCATACGAGCTAGCTATCAATCAATCAAGCAATGTTTATTTATATAGCCCTAAATCACAAGTGTCTCAAAGGGCTGCACAAGCCACAACGACATCCTCGGTTCAGCTCCCACAAAAGGGCAAGGAAAAACTCACAACCCAGTAGGATGTCAATGTGAATGACTATGAGAAACTTTGGAGAGGACCACAGATGTGGGTGACCCTCCTCCCCCTCTAGGGGAGACCGGATGCAAAGGACGTCGAGTGGGTCTAGCATAATATTGTGAAAGTCCAGTCCATAGTGGATCTAACAAAAAAGTGAGAGTCACAGCTAAAGATAGTAACCTATGGTGTCAGACTAGCAGCAAACAGACAATTCACTACAACTAAAGAACGATTAGACAGCTAATCAACTTTCAAAAATTTACGCTAGCCAAGTTTTGAATGTGTTTTTTGTTTTAAAATCACTCAAATGCAACATGGAACGACACAGGAAGTCCTTCATACCGACAGCCATCAGACTGTACAATGTATATGTTCCTTTTTAAATGTACTTAAAGGGGAACATTATCACAATTTCAGAATGGTTAAAACCATTAAAAAATCAGTTCCCAGTGGCTTATTATATTTTTCGAAGTTTTTTTCAATATTTTACCCATCACGCAATATCCCTAAAAAAAGCTTCAAAGTGCCTGATTTTAGCCATCGTTATAAACACCCGTCCATTTTCCTGTGACGTCACATAGTGATGCCAACACAAACAAACATGGCGGAAAGAACAGCAAGCTATAGCGACATTAGCTCGGATTCAGACTCGGATTTCAACGGCTTAAGCGATTCAACAGATTACGAATGTATTGAAACGGATGGTTGTAGTCAGGTAGCGAAAACAAAATTGAAGAAGAAACCAAAGCTATTGAGCCATATCGGTTTGAACCGTATGCAAGTGAAACCGACGAAAACGACACGACAGCCAGCGACACGGGAGAAAGCGAGGACGAATTTGGCGATCGCCTTCTAACCAACGATTGGTATGTATGTGTTTGTTTGGCATTAAAGGAAACTAACAACTATGAACTAGGTTTACAGCATATGAAATACATTTGGCAACAACATGCACTTTGAGAGTGCAGACAGCCCAATTTTCATCAATTAATATATTTTGTAGACATACCCTCATCCGCTATATTTTCCTGAAAGCTGATCTGTCCAGTTTTGGAGTTGATGTCAGCAGGCCAGGGAAGCTAGGGTCGATAGGGGGTTTAGCTCGCTCGTCTGCGGGAACAAACTGCCGCCATTGCTTGCCGTGCTACCGAGGTTCTTTGTCCCTGAATTGCTCACACCCTCCGGCAGATTCATTGGGGGTCTGGCGGCAGATTTATTTGACATTATCGTTGGAAATGCATCTGCTTTGAGTGTCGCAGGATATCCACACATTCTTGCCATCTCTGTCGTAGCATAGCTTTCGTCGGTAAAGTGTGCGGAACAAACGTCCAATTTCTTGCCACTTTCGCATCTTTGGGCCACTGGTGCAACTTGAATCCTTCCATGTTCGTGTTTTTACACCCTCCGACAACACACCGACGAGGCATGATGTCTCCAAGGTACGGAAAACAGTCGAAAAAACGGAAAATAACAGAGCTGATTTAACTCTGTGTTTGAGAAAATGGCGGATTGCTTCCCAATGTGACGCCACGTTGTGACGTCATCGCTCCGAGAGCGAATATTAGAAAGGCGTTTAATTCGCTAAAATTCACCCATTTAGAGTTCGGAAATCGGTTAAAAAAATGTATGGTCTTTTTTCTGCAACATCAAGGTATATATTGACGCTTACATAGGTCTGGTGATATTGTTCCCCTTTAACTGTATAATAGACTATTTATATTATTCACATGTGAATAATGCTGTATAATAGACTGTATTTATTGTATTCACATGTGAATAATGCTGTATAGTAGACTGTATTTATATTATTCACATGTGAATAATGCTGTATAATAGACTGTATTTATATTATTCACATGTGAATAATGCTGTATAATAGACTGTATTTATATTACCGTATTTTTCGGACTATAAGTCGCAGTATTTTTCATAGTTTGGCCGGGGGTGCGATTTATACTCAGGAGCGACTTATGTGTGAAATGATTAACACATTACCGTAAAATATCAAATAATATTATTTAGCTCATTCACGTAAGAGACTAGACGTATAAGATTTAATGGGATTTAGCGATTAGGAGTGACAGTTTGTTTGGTAAACGTATAGCATGTTTTATATGTTATAGTTATTTGAATGACTCTTACCATAATATGTTACGTTAACATACCAGGCACATTCTCAGTTGGTTATGTATGCGTCACATAACGTACACTTATTCAGCCTGTTGTTCACTATTCTTTATTTATTTTAAATTGCCTTTCAAATGTCTATTCTTGGTGTTGGGTTTTATCAAAAAAATTCCCCCCAAAAATGCGACTTATATATGTTTTTTTTCCTTCTTTATTATGCATTTTCGGCAGGTGCGACTTATATACTCCGGTGCGACTTATACTCCGAAAAATACGGTATCCACATGTGAATAAGGCTGTATAATAGACTGTATTTATATTATTCACATGTGAATAATGCTGTATAATAGACTTTATTTATATTATTCACATGTGAATAATGCTGTTTAATAGACTGTATTTTTATTATTCACATGTGAATAATGCTGTTTAATAGACTGTATTTATAGTATTCACATGTGAATAATGCTGTATAATAGATTGTATTTATATTATTCACATGTGAATAATGCTGTATAATAGACTTTATTTATATTTTTCACATATGACTAATGCTGTATAATAGACTGTATTTATATTATTCACATGTGAATAATGCTGTATAATAGATTGTATTTATATTATTCACATGTTAATAATGCTGTATAATAGACTGTATTTATATTATTCACATGTGAATAATGCTGTATAATAGACTGTATTTATATTATTCACATGTACATAAAATACCTAAGTGTTTATTATTTATTGTGAGCGATCTGTGGTGCTTAATTTCCCCCAGGGATCAATAAAGTACTTTCTGTTCTATCTATTCTGTTCGTCATACGAGCTAGCTACCCCAGCTAAAGCTAGCAACCTACAATATCAGACTAGCAGCAAACAGACAGTTTACAACAATTTATCAACGATTAGACAGCTAATCTACTTTTTAAAATGTACGCTGGCCATGTTTAGAATGTGGTTTTTGTTTTAAAATTGCTCGTCATACGAGCTAGCTACCCCAGCTATAGCTAGTAAACTACAATAACAGACTAGCAGCTAACAGACATATTACTACAACTTATGAATGATTAGACAGCTAATGTAATTTTTGTTTCAAAATGGCTCGTCCGACAAGCAAGCTGCCGCAGCTGAAACTAGTAAAGCTACGATAACAGACTAGCAGCTAACAGACTTGACTACTGTACAATTCAGTACAAGTCATTAATGATTAGACAGTTAATCTACAAAATTTACATTGGCCATGTTTTGGATGTCTTTTTTGTTTCAAAATCGCTAGTCATACTAGCTAGTTACCGTGGCTGAAGCTAGTAAACTGCAATAGCAAACTTAAGACAGCTAATCTACTAGACTATTTATATTATTCACATGTGAATAATGCTGTATAATAGACTGTATTTATTGTATTCACATGTGAATAATGCTGTATAGTAAACTGTATTTATATTATTCACATGTGAATAATGCTGTATAGTAAACTGTATTTATATTATTCACATGTGAATAATGCTGTATAATAGACTGTATTTATATTATTCACATGTGAATAATGCTGTATAATAGACTGTATTTATATTACCGTATTTTTCGGACTATAAGTCGCAGTATTTTTCATAGTTTGGCCGGGGGTGCGATTCATACTCAGGAGCGACTTATGTGTGAAATGATTAACACATTACCGTAAAATATCAAATAATATTATTTAGCTCATTCACGTAAGAGACTAGACGTATAAGATTTAATGGGATTTAGCGATTAGGAGTGACAGATTGTTTGGTAAACGTATAGCATGTTTTATATGTTATAGTTATTTGAATGACTCTTACCATAATATGTTACGTTAACATACCAGGCACATTCTCAGTTGGTTATGTATGCGTCACAAAACGTACACTTATTCAGCCTGTTGTTCACTATTCTTTATTTATTTTAAATTGCCTTTCAAATGTCTATTATTGGTGTTGGGTTTTATCAAAAAAATTTCCCCCCAAAAATGCGACTTATATATGTTTTTTTTCCTTCTTTATTATGCATTTTCGGCAGGTGCGACTTATACTCCGGTGCGACTCAAAATCGCTAGTCATACAAGCTAGTTACCGTGGCTGAAGCTAGTAAAATGCAATAGCAAACTTAAGACAGCTAATCTACTTTTAAAATTTACATTCTCCATGTTTCGGATTTTATTTTATTTTTTTCAAAATCGCTAGTCATACAAGCTAGCTTCCGTGGCTGGAGCTAGTAAACTGCGATAACAGACTAGCAGCAAACAGACAATTTATTACATTTGTTTAATGATTAGACAACTAATCTACTTTAAAAAATTACATTGTCCATATTTTGAATGTATTTTTTGTTTCAAAATTGCTATTCATACAAGCTAGCGTCCGTGGCTAATGCTCGTAAACTGTGAAAATAGACTAGCAGCAAACAGGCAATTTATTAAATTTTTTTAATGATTAGACAGCTAATCTACTTTTAAAAATTACATTGTCCATATTTTGAATGTCTTTTTTGTTTCAAAATTGCTATTCATACAAGCTAGCGTCCGTGGCTAATGCTCGTAAACTATGAAAATAGACCAGCAGCAAACACACAATTTACTACATTTTATGAATGACTACACAGATAATCTACTCTTAAAATTTACATTGGCCATGTATTGAATGTCGTTTTTGTTTCAATATTGCTCGTCATAAGAGTGTTCAACATTTGGTTTGGATCGTATTTTAATTCATATTTTTATTGAATTTTTTTTAAAAAGTGAGATTTTGCCGCACAAATAAATGTTTAAAAATGCGGATCTACGCGTTTTTGCGGAAATTTCACATGCCTGTGAAATTGTTAATTATTATTTGTTTTTATTTTACAGAGCGAAGAGGTTTCTAAGATTCGAACAACCTCAACACTATGGCGGAAAATAAAGTTTTTTCCTTGTAACATTATCACTGGAGGACTGGAGAAAAAGAAATTGCGAAGCATGCCACACACACACACACAAACACACACACACACACACACACACACACACACACACACACAAACACACACACACACACACACACACACACACACACACCGAGCAGGACGACACAAGAATTGAACAGCGCCACTACTTTACAAAGTAAAGTAGTGGCGATCGATCCAGATGTCGATACTATCGATACCAAGCACAGTATCAGTATACAAACTAAACT
>NC_084570.2:16477500-16585000 GCF_033978685.3 Nerophis lumbriciformis | reverse complement strand
TTACAGACGACAGGATAAAGAGCCTCGCCGCTGACTTTTCCTCGTCGGAACGTAGCCCTTTTAACAGTAAGCCTCACGTCTCTGACTTCCCACCTGCGCTCTCTCGTTTGCTTGTTTTCCTCGTGTCTCGTCCTGATCCTTTGTCGCCTCTCTTTTCCCCCACAGTCCCGTGTATTCAGCTTCTGCTTCGCACCTGCGCTGCTTTCTTTCCCCTGGACCCAGATTGCCTCCCCTGATCCACCGACACCCTGCTTGGACTTTGGACGCCTCTCTCCTGCTCCACGACCCCGCTTGGACCTCGGACTTCCTTGCCTCTTCCCTCTTGATTTGGACGCCACCATTCCACACACACTACAACACGCCCTACTGTATTAACATATGTTAATTCCTGCACATAGCTTTACATTCAAACACATAGTAGCATACACACCCTACGTATTCATTAAGCACTCAATAAATACATTGAGTTTGAGCTTCTGCTGTTGTGCCGTCTCCTTCCCCCTACCAGTCTTAACACATGTACATGCATATATATATATATATATATATATATATATATATATATATATATATATATATATATATATATATATATATATATATATATTATATTATATATATATATATATACATGTATTTTTTTAACACACAGTACAGGCCAAAAGTTTGGACACACCTTCTCATTCAATGCATTTTCTTTATTTTTATGACTATTTACATTGTAGATTGTCATTGAAGGCATCAAAACTAATGAATGAACACATGTGGAGTTATGTACTTAACAAAAAAAGGTGAAATAACTGAAAACATGTTATATATTCTAGTTTCTTCAAAATAGCCACCCTTTGCTCTGATTACTTTTTCGCACACTCTTGGCATTCTCTCGATGGGCTTCAAGAGGTAGTCACCAGAAATGGTTTTCACTTCATAGGTGTGCTTGAAGCTCATAAACAGTTAGCTTCTACAGCTGGGGTGACCAAAGTGCAACCAAGGGGCCATCTGTGGTCCCCTCCAAGGTTTCTCATTGTAGCCCATTGGGGTTGAGTTTTTCCTTGCCCTGATGTGGGATCTGAGCCGAGGAAGTCGTTGTGGCTTGTGCAGCCCTTTGAGACACTCGTGATCAAGGGCTATATAAATAATGATTGAAATAATCAGGAAAATTTGCCTCAATAGTATGGCAGTTCTTTGGATTTTTTTGTAAAGAGACTGTAGTCAGACTAATGTCGGCCACCTTAAACCTGCATAAATAGTTTGTCTCAGGTTTTTCCATGTTTACATCTTCACACTTAGCATTCATTTGTTACACTTTTTTTGAGCATATCTTACACATTTATTATTTTTGCACCTTCATTTCAAGAGGTTATTATTAACTGGTCAATATATTTTCAGATTTTTTTCAACACCGATTGATTGTCTTCCATGATTGTGTTGACATTCCATTTCCCTTCTGCCTGCCTTGTTAGCTGAGGGGATTATAATTAGGGATGTCCGATAATGGCTTTTTGCCGATATCCGATATTCCGATATTGTCCAACTCTTTAATTACCGATACCGATATCAACCGAAATATACAGTCGTGGAATTAACACATTAGTATGCCTAATTTGGACAATCAGGTATGGTGGAGATAAGGTACTTTTAAATTGTTTTTATTAAATTAAAAAAGATCAATAAATTAAAAACATTTTCATGAATAAAAAAGAAAGCAAAACAATATAAAAACAGTTAAATTGAAAGTAGTAATTAATGAAAATTTGTAAAATTAACTGTTAAAGGTTAGTACTATTAGTGGACCAGCAGCACGCACAATCATGTGTGCTTGCGGACTGTATCCCTTGCAGACTGTATTGATATATATTGATATATAATGTAGGAACCCGAATATTAATAACAGAAAGAAACAACCCTTTTGTGTGAATGAGTGTGAATGAGTGTAAATGGGGGAGGAAGGTTTTTTTTGGGTTGGTGCACTAATTGTAAGTGTATCTTGTGTTTTTTATGTTGATTTATTAAAAAAAAAAAAAAAAAAAACATACCGATAATAAAAAAAAACTATACCAATAATTTCCGATACTACATTTTAACGCATTTATCGGCCGATAATATCGGCAGACCGATATTATTGGACATCTCTAATTATAATCGAAGGAAGGTTACATTTAAAATAAAAATGTAAAGGTAAAAAAAAATCAATAATAATTGATATCGACCAATATAATATAAAGCACTTATATCGTGATATTGCCCAGCCCTAATACCTTGTTACCCATGCAGTAACAGCTGATCATTCCATCTGGCAATAATTCAATTACTTGTTTGTGAGTGATAGCTAAGCTATTTTCATATGTAACAAAGTTGTTACAGGTGGTCCTTCAAACGACCGGTGTAAGTTTTGATCGTGGCATGAGTGACGCATTCAAAGGTAAAACCCGAACAAGTACGGGGAGAACTTACACTCGCAAAAAAGGCCAAAAATCAAACACAGAGGCAGACATGCGGACAACACCACTTCTGTGCTGCCATCCATCTATCCTTTCATTTTCTACCACTCACCCTGTTTAGCGTTGCAGGTAGTCGGAGCCTATCCCAGTTGACTCCAGGGAAAAGCAGACTGGTCGCCAATCAATCACAGGGCGCACATAAGGACAGACAAGCATTCACGCTCACCGAGTGGGGACTGAACTCACTCACTGGAGTCATCAGTGACTTGCCATATATATGATATACCGTATTATGGACATTTTATTAGTAATGTAATTACTGTTATCAGCTTTCTATTGCACTGGATGTGATCATACAACTATAATTACAATGATAAATCTTAAATGTAATAAAGGAATGCAGGTAATAGAACAGTTTAGTCACATCTAGACAGATGAAGAGATTGTGTTTTTTTTTTTGTGCTCTTCTTATGTTTCAGGCAAGTCAGTTATTCTGTAAAAAAAAATACTTCAAATGAGAAGTATAACAACATATTACAGATACGGGAGTAATTGCATCTATATTGTGATATATGGCAGCCTATGTATCACAATGTATTATTTAGCATTTAATGATATTAGAAGCATTTCAAAGCAAGTAACAAAGGCTCATAATTTGTATTATTTTCTCAAAATAATTATTGGTCTACAATACCCAAAACCAGTCAAGTTGGCACGTTGTGTAATCCTTAAATAAAAACAGAATACAATGATTTTCAAATACTTTTCAACCTACATTCAATTGAATAGGCTGCAAAGACAAGATATTTAATGTTCGAACTGAGAAACAATTTATTTTTTGGCAAATAATAATTTTTTTAGAATTTAATGGCAGCAACACATTGCAAAAAAGTTGGCACAGGGGCATTTTTACCACTGTGTCACATGGCCTTTCATGACCAATTGGTGAAGTTTTTCAGGTTGAATTATTTCCCATTCTTGTTTGATGTACAGCTTAAGTTGTTGTGGTATTTTAGGGTTCATAATGTGCCACACATTTTCAATGGGAGACAGGTCTGGACTACAGGCAGGCCAGTCTAGTACCCGCACTCTTTTACTATGAAGCCACGCTGTTGTAACACGTGGCTTGGCATTGTCTTGCTGAAATAAGCAGGGGCGTCCATGATAACGTCGCTTAGATGGCAACATATGTTGTTCCAAAACCTGTATGTACCTTTCAGCATTAATGGCGCCTTCACAGATGTGTAAGTTACCCATGCCTTGGGCACTAATACACCCCCATACCATCACAGATGTTGGCTTTTCAACTTGGCGCCTAGAACAACCCGGATGGTTCTTTTGCTCTTTGTTCCGGAGGACACAACGTCCACAGTTTCCAAAAACAATTTGAAATGTGGACTTGTCAGACCACAGAACACTTTTACACTGTCCATCATAGATGGACGGCGGCGTTTCTGGGTGTTGCTGATAAATGGCTTTCGCTTTACATAGTAGAGTTTTAACTTGCACTTTCAGATGTAGCAACAAACTGTAGTTACTGACAGTGGGTTTCTGAAGTGTTCCCGAGCCCTTGTGGTGATATCCTTTACACACTGATGTCGGTTTTTGATGCAGTACCGCCTGAGGAATCGAAGGACACAGGCATTCAATGTTGTATTTCAGCTTTGCTGCTTACGTGCAGTGATTTCTCCAGATTGTCTGAACCGTCTGATGTTATTACGGACTGTAGATGTTGAAATCCCTAAATTCCTCGCATTCGCTTTGTTGAGAAATGTTGTTCTTAAACTATTTGCTCAAGCATTTGTTCACAAAGTGGTGACCCTCGTCCCATCCTTGTTTGTGAATGACCGAGCATTTCATGGAAGCTGCTTTTATACCCAATCATGGCACCCACCTGTTCCCAATTAGCCTGTTCACCTGTGGGATGTTCCTAATAAGTGATTGATGAGCATTCCTCAATTTCTCAGTCTTTTTTGCCACTTGTGCCAGGTTTTTTTTAAACATGTTGCAGGCATCAAATTCCAAATAAGCTAATATTTGCAAAAAATAACAACGTTTTCCAGTTCGAACATTAAGTATCTTGTCTTTGCAGTCTATTCAGTTGAATATACAGTAGGTTGAAAAAGATTTGCAAATCACTGTATTCTGTTTTTATTATGTACGATTAACACAACGTGCCAACTTCACTGGTTTTGGGTTTTGTACTTGTTAATTTACTGTTAAAGTCTGGTTACTTTCTACGCTTGTGTAAAAATGTAATGAACAATTAATCTTCTGTTGTTTGGCTACTTTACATTAGTTTTGGATGATACTATAAATGTAGGTATCGATCCAATACCAAGTAGTTACAGGGGCAGTATTGGTCATTTTTAATGCTCATACTGACACATTTCCAAGATCATTGAATGATTAAATTGTAGTCAGACTAAAATGCAGGATGGCAGTGCAACAATATCAATGACATATTTAAATTATTTTCTTGTTCTCTTTTATTACATGCAATGTTTTGTGCAAAATAAAGTCAATAGTGCAACATAACTAAATATAACTTGGCTCTGTTTTAATCCTTTAGGTTTTGCACTTTAAATGGTAAATGGGTTATACTTGTATAGCGCTTTTCTACCTTTTTTAAGGAACTCAAAGAGCGTTGACACTATTTCCACATTCACCCATTCACACACACTTTCACACACTGATGGCGGGAGCTGCCATGCAAGGCGCTAACCAGGACCCATCAGGAGCAAGGGTGAAGTGTCTTGCTCAAGGACACAACAGACGTGACTAGGATGGTAGAAGGTGGGGATTGAACCAGGAACCCTCAGGTTGCTGGCACAGCCACTCTCCCAACAGCGCCACACCGTTCCCAAGTCCTCCTGTGTCTAGAGACTTTTTTCCAAATTCATAAACTATGCCAAAAAAGACAGAGAAATATTAAATTCTGACAAATGATTCTTTTTAAATATATTGTAAATCAGCCCAACAAACTAACACTAAATATTACAATAATAATACAATTCCAATTCCAAACCAATCCCAGCCCAGCAGCACTCCGAATAGCAATCAACAGAGCAATTGAGAAAACACAGAATCATCCAAAAGGGTAGAGCAAAAATCAATAATATCAACAACATCATCAATATTAATAAGAATTCCAACATAACAGCAAAACAATCATTGTTATAATCACTCATTTTGCATTGCCATCACAGTCTTTATTAAAACAAATTAAAATTAAAAAAATATGTTTTTGATCCAAACACTATAATATAATATGATATTGTTACTGTCAATATTTGCATCAATCAGCTAACCCCCTGTTTACTTTAAAAAGCTCTAGCTCAGCGGTTAGCATGGCGTCCTCCCATGTCCTCCATACGTTGTGTAGTGCATGTTTTGCTATTCCTTATCCTCCAGTGATAATGGTACATGTAAAAAAACATAGTTAATTTATGGTACCGGAGGCAAGGATTATTGATAAAAATGAGAGTGTGTAGGACCGTTCGCTTGACGCTATTAAATTTGACGGACCTAGCCCGACTGGGTCATTAACATGCATTATCACAATATGTCGACAGTAGTGTTGTCCCGATGCCAATATTTTGGTACCGGTACCAAAATTGTTTAGATACTTTTCGGTACTCTTTGATACTTTTCTAAATAAAAGGGGACCACAAAAAATTGCATTATTGGCTTTATTTTAACCAAAAATATTAGGGTCCATTAACCATATGTTTATTATTGCAAGTTTGTCCTTAAATAAAATAGTGAACATACAAGACAACTTGTCTTTTAGTAGTAAGTAAACAAACAAAGGCTCCTAATTTAATCTGCTGACATATGCAGCAACAAATTGTGTCATTTTCCATTCTATTATTTTGTCAACATTATGAAGGACAATTGGTAGAACATTTATTATTAATCTACTTGTTCATTTACTGTTAATATCTCTTTTAACATGTTCTATCTACACTTCTGTTAAAATGTAATAATAACTTATTCTTCTGTTGTTTGATACTTTACATTAGTTTTAGATGATACCACACATTTGGGTATCAATTCGATACCAAGTAGGTCATATTCAACGTCCTCATGTGTCCAGGGACATATTTTCTGAGTTTATAAACATAATATATATTTTTTTTCAACGAAAGAAGATGTTGTGATGCCAAAAAATATCGATTTAATCATAGTCGTATCGACTAGATATGCTTCTGTACTTGGTATCATTACAGTGGATGTTAGGTGTAGATCCACCAATGGCGTTTGTTTATATTGTGACGCCGATGAGCTACGGTGTGTAGTGAAGCATGTTTAGCTATTCCTCGTCCTGCAGGGATGATACTTGTAAGAAACTCTCTTTGTTTGTCGCCATGGAGGTGAGGATTAGTGATTGATTGATGGCTTACAGTGTCAGCAAACTAATACAGGCCCGCCTACATTTTGGGGGAAACAGTGGGTGTTCCAAAATGTGTTGAATAGTGATGTGCGAGGCCACTGTTTTTCTTTTCCCATCCAATTCTGAGAAAAAAAATCAGGCTGGTATTGGCAATACCGATCCGATACCAATAATTTGCTCATATATACATACTTGCCAACCCTCCTGAATTTTCCGGGAGACTCCCGAAATTCAGTGCCTCTCCCGAAAAACTCCCGGGACGAATATTCTCCCGAAAATCTCCCGATTTTCAGCCGGAGCTGGAAGCCACGCCCCCTCCAGCTCCATGCGGACCTGAGTGAGGACAGCCTTTTTTCGTGACGGGAGGACAACAGGGTGACAAGAACTAAATCATCCAGACTAGAGATAAATTGTATTATTATGTTTATTTTACCTAAAAATAAATATACTTGTTAATTAAAAAAAAAAAAACCTAAATACATTTTTACTATATTTTGCTAAAAACATCAAAATTAATTGTATTTTTATTTGTATTTTTTGTGACTCCCTATTACATCCAGCCATATAATTATACATTAAAATAAACATATTTCAAATAATTGATTTTAAATTATCATAATAATTCATTTAAAATGACCATATTTAATTATTAAAATAATTGCTTGTTTATCAACAACTTTAGCATTTTATTCGTTACATTTTGAAACTCTCAGAAGCCAAGTTATGTTATATTCCTTAAGATTTATTTATGCAAGTTTGAAGTATCAATTATCTAAACACAGTTTTGTTTGCATATTTTCAGGATGTAGATATCTATATATATATATATATATATATATATATATATATATATGTCTTAATAAGGTTATCCAAAAAATAGTGCTCGATACCGTAGTAGAGCGCAATATATGTATGTGTGGGGAAAAAATCACAAGACTATTTAATCTCTACAGGCCTGTTTCATGAGGGGGGGTACCCTCAATCATCAGGAGATGATTGAAATCTCCTGATGATTGAGGGTACCCCTCCTCATGAAACAGGCCTGTAGAGATTAAATAGTCTTGTGATTTTTTCCCACACATACATATATATATATATATATATATATATATATATATATATATATATATATATATATATATATATATATCGGTCGGGGGTGGAGCGGAGTGTGGTTGGGGGCGTGGTTAAGAGGGGAGGAGTATATTGACAGCTAACATTCACCAAGTCAAGTATTTCATACATATTATATATATATATATATATATATATATATATATATATATATATATATATATATATATATATATATATATATATATATATATATATATAACATACATATATATATATATATATAAAACATACATATATATATATATATATATATATATATATATATATATATATATAACATACATATTATATATATATATATATATATATATATATATATATATATATATATATATATATATATATAATATGTATGAAATACTTGACTTGGTGAATTCTAGCTGTCAATATACTCCTCCCCTCTTAACCACGCCCCCAACCACACCCCGACCACGCTCCCACCCCCCACCTCCCGAAATCGGAGGTCTCAAGGTTGGTGAGTATGTATATACCTACTTTGTCTCGTGAAGTTTTAAGTTGCTGCTCTTGGGGAATCATCTTCAATGGCGTTATTTCAACTCTGTATGTGGTGTCTCCATATAGCCTACAATAAAATGAAACATATTATATTTTCTTGATTAAACAAATGACAGACTGAATGACTGAGAGCTTGTGCATTGCAAACTTACCTTGGCGGAAGAAAAAGTAGTTCCCACCGATCGCATTTCATTTAGACGAGATCACAATGAAAGAAAATCCGACGGAGCCTCATCCGTTTTAAACCCACCATTCTCCCAACCAAAACAAGGAGCTTTTCCCCAACTGTTGGAATGTAATTCAAGCTAAAACTGAGAGAGTAACTTAAAGAATGCCAATGGATATTTCCGTCGCTTGACATAATTGCTTGATCTGCACAAATATTTGTTTTCAATCTGCTTTTCAAACAATGTATTTGTTCCTTGGATTGGTTGTGAATAATTTGTTTCAGCGGAGCAAGGTCTTCATGAAAGGTTATTGACTCGGCCAAATGAATTCTCCCGGGTCACTCTTGTCAGCGACGAGCTTAAGAGAGCAGGCGATAACTGATTAGCTGCATGACCGGGTCAGCACAGAGCGGATGTTTTAAGAGTGGCACAGGGTACAGCAGTAAGCTAAATGAGACAGTGGTCGTCTACATCCATGATCACACTAGCATATACATTTTTGTGATCAGATAGAGTTTGACTTCTGCCTCTGGGAGGACTCGAAGGGTCTAAACATAAGCAAACGGTTGGAGTCTGCCAAGGCATCTGCAAGGCCCGTGTGCGCAGAGCTCTCATTTTACAACCGCGCAGACTCTGCTCCGCACACTTTCACACAAAACACTGCTCAGCGTGTAATTTTTCACATCGACCCGCACCGCACAGTCTACCAAGTCAAATTATTTCTCTGTTAAACATTGTTGGCCAATAAAAGTAATTCATATTAAATGTGACACTTGTCTACATTTTGCCACCACAGCAAATCCATCCATCCATCCATTTTCTACCGCTTATTCCCTTTGGGGTCGCGGGGGCGCTGGAGCCTATCTCAGCTACAATCGGGTGGAAGGCGGGGTACACCCTGGACAAGTCGCCACCTCATCACAGGGCCAACACAGATAGACAGACAACATTCACACTCACATTCACACACTAGGGCCAATTTAGTGTTGCCAATCAACCTATCCCCAGGTGCATGTCTTTGGAAGTGGGAGGAAGCCGGAGTACCCGGAGGGAACCCACGCAGTCACGGGGAGAACATGCACACTCCACACAGAAAGATCCCGAGCCTGGGATTGAACCCAAGACTACTCAGGTCCTTCGTATTGTGACCACAGCAAATCATCAAATCTAAATCAGGCGAATGAAATGAATGACAAGTTTGCCACGACTCACCTCTAAGACATTTTCAGACACTTTGCTCAGAGCGACAGCTGTCATCTTCCATCCATCCAGCCATCTTCTTCCGCTTATCCGAGGTCAAGTCGCCGGGGCAGCAGCCTAAGTAGGGAAGCCCAGACTTTCCTCTTCCCAGCCACTTCGTCCAGCTCCTCCCAGGGGATCCCAAGGCGTTCCCAGGCCAGCCGGGAGAGATAGTCTTCCCAACGTGTCCTGAGTCTTCCCCGTGGCCTCCTACCGGTCGGACGTGCCCGAAATACCTCCCTAGGGAGGCGTTCGGGTGGCATCCTGATCAGATGCCCGAACCACCTCATCTGGCTCCTCTCGATGTGGAGGAGCAGCGGTTTTACTTTGAGCTCCTCCCGGATGACAGAACTTCTTACCCTATCTCTAAGGGAGAGCCCCACCACCCGGCGGAGGAAACTCATTTCGGCCACTTGTACCCGTGATCTTGTCCTTTCGGTCATGACCCAAAGCTCATGACCATAGGTGAGAATGGGAAGGTAGATCGGCCGGTAAATTGAGAGCTTTCCCTTCCGGCTCAGCTCCTTTTTCACCACAACGGATCGATACAGCGTCCGCATTACTGAAGACGCCGCACCGATCCACCTGTCGATCTCACGATCCACTCTTCCCTCACTCGTGAACAAGACTTCGAGGTACTTGAACTCCTCCACTTGGGGCAAGATCTCCTCGCCAACCCGGAGATGGCACTCCACCCTTTTACGGGCGAGAATCATAGACTCGGACTTGGAGGTGCTGATTCCCATCCCAGTCGCTTCACACTCGGCTGCGAAACGATCCAGTGAGAGCTGAAGATCTTCGCCAAATGAAGCCATCAGGACCACGTCATCTGCAAATAGCAGAGACCTAATCCTGCAGCCACCAAACCAGATACCCTTTACTGCGCCTAGAAATTCTGCCGTCATCTTGTGGATTTTAAAAGCCGCACATACCACCGTCTCTTTATTCTCTACTGCGTCGTCGGTGTATATAGGGCGCCATGACAGAAAAATTTAAACAATGGGCAAGGATTGTGAGAAATGTAGTGTTTCGCGGAAATTTCAATGGTAACTACAAAGCGGGGTCAGAGCGGCAAAGTGCCTTACAATACGAAGGTCCTGGGTTCGATCCTGGCCTCGGGATCTTTCTGTGTGGAGTTTTATGTTCTCCCCGTGAATGCATGGGTTCCCTCCGGGTACTCCGGCTTCCTCCCACCTCCAAAGACATGCACCTGGGGATAGGTTGATTGGCAACACTAAATTGGCCCTAGTGTGTCAATGTGAGTATGAATGTTGTCTGTCTATATGTGTTGGCCCTGCGATGAGGTGGCGACTTGTCCAGGGTGTACCCCGCCTTCTGCCCAAATGCAGCTGAGATAGGCTCCAGCACCCCCCCGCGACCCCGAAAGGGACAAGCGGTAGGAAATTGATGGATGTATGGAACTACAAAGCGGCAGTGCATGCGACTCTAGAAACTCTGATGACTGGGGATATTGTGCGCAATGTCCGCTCCACATTTAGTACGTTAGTATTGAATGATATTGTAGACCTGTATGAAACTATTAAGAATATAGTGCCTACAATTAGTCACCGAATGAGCGCATTTAAAAAAGACAATTAATGTTATTAATAGTTGTTAAAAGGAATAAATACCATATGCACATCTTACTAAGTTAAGTATTTACAGTTTATTTGATGTATGATATGTTTTAATGGTATTGAGAATTAGGTAAATTGCAGACTCTAAATTGTCAATAGATATGAATGTGATTACGATTGGTTGTTTGTCTCAATGTACCCTGTGATTAGCTGGCGACCGGTCTAGGGTGTACCTCACCTTTGGCACAAAGTCACCCGACGTCAGCTTACCCACGACCCAAATGAGGGTAAGCGGTATAGACAATAGATTGATGTATGGTCATGAAGAATTGTCATTAGAAAGTGTAGTTGATATGCTTTCTAGTCGTGGTCTAATGTTAGAGTCACCCTGCTCCTGCATTGTCTTTGGGTCTCAGCAAATTATCAGCCAATCCAAAGATTCTGGAAGCGGGACAAAGAGAAAGCGGAAGTTAGATAAAGACAAAAAGAGGGAAGCTGACCGTGGTAAATGAATTTCTGCAAAGTAGGATTGTCAATAATAAATAAAATGTCCATGGATGTTCTCATGCATCCAGGTCGTTGTATTCTCAAGGCACTCAATGGATCACACCTGGACTGTTAGGTTTGTCATAGAAGACGTTTCACCTCTTATCCAAGTAGGCTTCATCAGTTCATGCTCATACACTTTGATTGGTCAGATTAAGTCTTAGACTTAGATTGGTCAGATCTGGTCTGGATGGAAGTCTCCTTGGATGAGGGGCGAAATGTCTTCCAAGACAAACTGAACAGTCCAGTTGCAATTGATTGAATGCCCTAAGAATAAATCAAATATTTTCACAGAGCATAAAAAACTCTTAGTCTTTCAAAATAAATGTTTTTACACATAATTTGAGCTCTCTAACCATGAAATGATACCCATATAGCCACCTTTACACTTGTTTAACCCATGTAGTAGCTTTGAATGTGTTCTTACAGTACCAATAGCCCGGAGGATCCCCAAAGCAACATTCCTATGGCCATTGCCCGGCCACTATGTGGAAATACACATACCTGGGTTATTCCTCTAAGTTAGAAATTAGCTTTGATGTGCTGAAACCACGGATTTGTGTTTTGTCGTTCTGTAAAAACGTGGTCAACTTGACAGTACCAGATGCAATCATTAGCTGTCATTCCAAATTGTTCACAAAGCTCACCAATGTTATGTGAAGTTGTGTTATTGATGTCAAAGACAAAGTGCATCTTTGTATCAACAGAGTTCATCTGCTGATAGCTGTTTTGTTAGCATCACGTGCCGAGTTACACAGAGTCCTGCTATGTCACCTATAGATCCCCTTTTTAACTGCAATTTAGACGTCAAGTTATGGATGGGAGTACATTTTCTACAGCTCAACCAGGACAAAACGAAGGCTGAAGTTATTGGTCTTAAAGGCCAGAGGGAGAAACTTTAATCGAAATTACAAGATTTTAAACCTACGCAATCCATAAAAAATCTGGGCATGTTTTTTGACTTCAAGCTGATTTTTATCCCACTTTTTACTAAATATTTTTTTATCATCTTAAGAACATACTGTAGCCTGAGTCCGCCCGTTTATCTCTCAGGCCAACATGGAGGTGCTAATGAATGCTTTTATTTCCTGCCGTTTAGACCAGGAGTGTCCAAACTTTTTGACTGGGGCTTAAAAGATTTATCCGGGGGCCGAAAGCCTGCATGCAAAGTAACTCTCTATATATATATTCATATATATGTATAAACTTTATATATATATATATATATATATATATATATATATATATATATATATATATATATATATATATATATATATATATATATATATGTGCATATATATATATACACACATATATATATATATATATATATATATATATATATATATATATATATATATATATATATATATATATATACACACATATATATATATATATATATATATATATATATATATATATATATATATATATATATATATATATATATATATATATAAAGTTTATACATATATATGAATACATACTATTATATTAATACAATTGGATGTATAAATAATAATTAGGGCAGCACGGTGATACAGGAGTTAGTGCATGTGCCTCACAATACGAAGGTTCTGGGTTCGATCCCCGGGCTCTTTCTGTGTGTAATTTGCATGTTCTTCCCGTGTCTGGGTGGGTTCCCTCCGGGTACACCGGCTTCCTCCCACCTCCAAAGATATGCACCTGGGGATAGGTTGATTGGCAACACTAAATTGGCCCTAGTATGTGAATGTGAGTGTACTGGTAGATTTTTTTTCCCCTGCACCATGACTAGGGAAGGTTGTTTGGATTGGATCATATAAGTAAATTATGTGCTGACTGTCTTTGCAAATACAATTGATGGTTGAGTAACTTTCATTGGCGCCCAGATGGCGACATAATGGCAGCCATTAAACTATTGGCTATTTATATATGATATACACCTCTCCCGAGTGTATTGCTTATTGAATTTGTGCCGTCGAGTGTGCCAAATACAAATTGGAGACGTCGTCCCGCGGGCCTAATTGAAGGCGCCAGCCGACCGCATTTGGCCTGTGGGCCGTAGTTTAGACACGCCTGGTTTAGACTATAGTAATGTCCTGCACACTTGTCTTCCAACCAAAAAAATATTAGAAGTCTACAATTATTACAAAACTCAGCGTGCCGACAAGGACCAATTTGCGGGAGCGCATTAAACTAGTTTTAAAGTCGCTGCAACATACTATAAAAAACTATCGTGGGATCACACTCCTCAGCCTTCCCGGTAAGGTCTATTCAGGTGTACTGGAGAGGAGACTACGCCGGATAGTCGAACCTCGGATTCAGGAGGAACAGTGTGGTTTTCGTCCTGGTCATGGAACTGTGGACCAGCTTTATACTCTCGGCAGGGTCCTTGAGGGTGCATGGGAGTTTGCCCAACCAGTCTACATGTGCTTTGTGGACTTGGAGAAGGCATTCGACCATGTACCCCAGGAAGTCCCAGGAGCGCGGCGTCGTAGTAAGTGGGCAGGCGTGAGGTCGAAATCCAGGAAGGCAAGGGGGGATCCACAGGGAGGTCCAATGTGACAAGACACACAGCTTGACGACGAGGAAGGATGACGGGGAGCTGGAGAACGACACAACACAAGAGACGATGAGAACGACGGGGAGGAAGCACAGGGAGAGAGAATGCACATGTAGGTGAGCGAGAGACGTGTGGGCTTACTGTACTGGGTACGAGAAGCCACATTCTGGCGTCGGATCTCAGGTTGTGTTGGCTCTTGAAGGCAGATCGCTCATCACGGGCAGGTGTGTAGATTACAGATTGGCAGCAGGCGCGAGGAGGCGCGCCCGCAGCGGAGAGAATGCGTCTGTGGGCGTGGTCCGTGGTGCGCTTGTCAGGACGCACAGCAGGAAGAGAAACAGCAGTAGTGTGATCCATAACAGGACCCCCCCCCTTATGCGAGACTCCCGGCGAGCTTCGGGGTGCCTCAGGGTGAGCTCTGTAAAAGTCTTCGATAAGGGAGGGGTCGGCGATATAAGAGGCCGGTACCCAGGACCTATCCTCAGGACCATAACCCTCCCAGTCCACAAGGTAGACCCATCCCCTCCCCTGTCGCCGGACCCTGAGAATCTCCTTGACTGTCCAGACTTGGTCCCCATCCTCGAGGACCCTAGGAGGGGGAGGAGCAGGGGTGGGGGAGGACAGGGAACTGCTAACTACTGGTTTGATTTGGGATACATGAAAGACAGGGTGAGATCTCATGGAATGTGGAAGATCCAAATGTACTGCAGCAGGGTTGATCTTTGATTTTACCGTGTACGGTCCAACAAAACGTGGTGCAAGTTTCTGGGAGGAGATCGGGAGATGGAGGTCCTTGGCCCGAAGCAGCACCTGCTGTCCGGGCTGGTAGTCGGGAGCCGGAATATGCCGCCGGTTGGCATTGCAACACATCCTTTCAGATGCCTTTAGTAGGGCAGTGCGGGCGGACCTCCACACTCTGCGACATCGTCTCAGGTGGGCCCGGGTGGGAGGAACTGCCACCTCGATCTCCTGGGAGGGAAACAAGGGAGGTTGAAACCCCAGCCAGCACTCAAACGGGGACATACCAGTAGCTGCGCAGGTCATGGAGTTAAAAGAGTATTACACCCATGGAATAAATTTTCTCCAGGAGTTGGGCTGTTGCGCAGCCATACAGCGCAGCATGGTCTCCACCCCCTGGTTAGCCCTCTCTGCTTGACCATTGCTTTGGGGGTGGTAGCCGGAAGTCAGACTAACCGTGGCCCCAATCCCCTTACAGAAGGCCTGCCAGACCCGAGAAAAATGAATTGGGGGCCACGATCAGAGACAATTTCGGAGGGGATCCCGTGGATCCTGATAACATGCTGGACCAGCAGGTCTGTCGTCTCAGCAGAGGATAGGAGTTTGGGCAATGGAATAAAATGTGTCGCCTTGGAAAACCTGTCGATGATGGTGAGGATTGTGGTGTTACCTCTAGAGGGGGGAAGCCCTGTGATGAAATCAACAGCAATGTGGGACCAAGGTCGACTGGGGATGGGAAGGGGGTGTAAGAGACCGGCAGGAGGCCTGTGGCCTGCCTTGTTCCGGGCGCAGACGCTGCAGGCGGCGACAAACTCACGGGTGTCCGCCTCCATGCAAGGCCACCAAAAACGGCGTTGAATAAAACTTAGAGACCTATGGACACCGGGATGACAGGTAAACAAACTTGAGTGAGCCCAGTCAAGTACCTTGGCCCTTAAAAGTTTAGGAACAAACAGTCTATCGGGGCGTCCGTTTCCGGGACCAGGGTCAAAACGTAGGGCCGTCTTGACCAAGCCCTCGATTTCCCAAGTTACCATCCCGATGATGCGGTTAGGGGGAAGGATGGTCTCAGGAGTGGATTTAATGGTGGGTTCCTCTGAGAAGATCCGAGAAAGAGCGTCCGCCTTGCCGTTACGTGAACCAGGTCTGTAGGTGAGGGTGTAGTTAAATCGACAGAAAAATTGTGCCCAGCGAGCTTGCCTGTCATTCAGTCTTTTAGCGGATCGGATGTGTATGAGATTGCGATGGTCGGTCAGGACCAGGAACGGATGCTTGGCCCCCTCCAGCCAGTGTCTCCATTCAACCAGTGCACCGTGGACTGCCAACAGTTCTCGGTTCCCTGCATCGTAGTTCCTCTCGGCTGGAGAGAGGCGTCTAGAAAAAATTGCACTCGGGTGCAACACATTATTCCCACTGGAACGTTGGGACAAAACTGCCCCAATCCCAGAGTCAGAAGCGTCCACTTCAACCGTGAATTGCACGTCCGGGTCAGGGTGTACGAGAACGGGTCCGGAACTGAAGCTCCTCTTGAGTCTCTGGAACGCCATGTCTGCCTCCTTGTTCCAAACAAAAGCAGTAAGTGTAGATGTAAGTGCGTGGAGAGGTGCAGCTACCTTACTGAAGTTGAGTATGAATCGACGGTAAAATCCAGCAAAGCCTAGGAATCTCCTCAGTTCAGTACGAGAGGTTGGTTGAGGCCACTCCACCACTGCCTTGACCTTCTTGGGGTCGGCTCGGATGTTACCCCTTTCGATGATGTGGCCCAGGAAGTTTACGGAAGAAGAATGGAACTCACATTTCTCTGCCTTGATGAACAAGCGGTTCTCCAGGAGGCGCTGTAGAACCAGACGGACGTGCTGCTGATGTTCCTGCCTGTTGTGAGAGAAGATCAGAATATCATCCAGGTAAACAACCACAAATGTCTCGAGCATGTCTCTTAAAACGTCATTGACCAGAGCTTGGAAGACGGCTGGGGCGTTGGTCAGGCCGAAGGGCATGACCCGATACTCGAAATGGCCTAGGTGTGTGTTGAAGGCTGTCTTCCACTCGTCCCCCTTCCTAATCCGGACGAGATGGTAAGCATTGCGGAGGTCAAGTTTGGTGAAGACTGTTGCAGGGGCCAGAGGTTCGAAGGAGGGGCTCATGAGTGGAAGAGGATACCTGTTCTTGACTGTGATGGCGTTGAGTCTTCGGTAATCGATGCAAGGGCGTAGGGAGCCATCCTTCTTGCCGACAAAGAAAAATCCAGCGGCTACTGGTGACTTGGAGGGAGTGATGATTCCTGATGCGAGTGAGTCCGTGATGTAGTCAGACATGGCTTTCTTCTCTGGTATGGACAGGTTGTACAGGCGGCTAGAAGGGAGTACTGCGTCGGGTACGAGATCGATGGCACAGTCGTACGGTCTGTGCGGGGGTAGGGATAGTGCCCGGGCCTTACTGAAAACGGCTGCAAGGTCATGGTAGACAGCAGGAACCCCGGACAGGTCGGACGGGGATGACTCGGCATTGGGGTTCTCCGAGACGGGGGCTGCTGCCTTGAGGCAGTTAGCATGGCATGCCGTGCTCCAGGCCAAGATTCTCCCTGAGACCCAGGAAATATGGGGGTCGTGCTGGCGAAACCATGAGCGGCCGAGGACAAGAGGAGCTACGGGGGCGTTGAGGATCAAAAAGCTGATTTGTTCTGTGTGGTTGCCTGACAGGATTAGTGTGACCAGTGCTGTACGGTGGGTGATGGGTCCCAAGGGGTGTCCATCCAAGGCCTGAGCTGGTAAGGACTTCTCCAGTGGGAGAAGTTAAATCCCGGCTTGACAGGCAAAATCATGGTCCAGGAAGCTCTCATCTGCACCTGAGTCCAAATATGCTCCCACCCTCAGACTCTTTGACTCCCAAGATAAAGTAGCAGGGAAGAGACTGCCAGGGTCACTGCAACCTTGGGGGAAGGTGGTATGGCTCACTAGTACTCCCCTTACTAGTGAGCCTGATCTTTTGGTCGTGTGGGGCAGGTCTGGATCATGTGACCCGCACAACCACAGTAGAGGCAGAGGCGCAGCCGGAACCTCCTCTCCCGTTCCTCCGTGGCAAGTCGAGTCTTTCCCAACTGCATGGGTTCCACCCCACTGGAAGGTGCGGGAAGAAACCCAGACTGGTCCACCAAGGGGGCGCTTTCAGCCCGATATCTGGGAGCAGTAGGGGAATAGGACGCGGTCCGATTCTCCCACGCCGGTCGTCTGGTCCTCTCGCGGGCTGCGAGTCTTCGTTCCGCTGCCCGTTCCTTTAGCCTCTGGTCCATGAGCAGGGCCAACCGGATGAGGTCATGGTAGGTGGCCGGGCGGTCTCGCAACAATCCGTCCTTGATTTCGTCGGAGAGGCCCCGATGGTAGGCGCTCAACAAGGCCTTATTATCCCACCCGATGTCAGCGGCCAGGGTGCGGAACTCGAGGGTGTAGTCTGCAACAGACCGAGAACCTTGCTGGAGGGAGTGAAGACGTGAGGCGGCGTCTCCTCCATCCGTGGGGTGATCAAAAACTGCCTGGAACTCAGAGTGAAACGCGGCAAAATTAGTGCCGTCGCCCACTGGAGGGCCCTTCCTGTTAATAAAGAAAAAATAAAGGCTATTTTGGCTCCGTCAGAAGTGTAACGAGAGGGCTGGTGACGAAAAACCATGTCACATTGGACCAAGAAGCCACGGCAAAGTTCAAAATTCCCTTCGAAGGCTCTGGGACTAGCGATCTTCGGCTCGCAGGAAGCAGGAGGCAGTATGGGGGCTGCAGCGGCAGAGGCGGCTTGCTCGGGCGCCGATGGAGCGGAAGAGCCTGGAAATCTATTCTAGTCGAGCTAAAATGTCAGCAAAAGCAGCATCTAACTTGTTTTCTAGTACACAAAAACGCTCTTGGTGCTGCTGGAGTGCCGTGTGCACGCCTGTGATGTTGGGTACGCGTCATGTCTTTGCCGTCTGGTTCTGACATGGCCAGAACGTACTGTGACGTGATAGCGAGAGAAGAAGAGGACAGGGAGACGATGACGTCGTTTAGCTGTCAGCGTGTTTATTGACAGCTTGGTGTGTGAATGAGATGTGTAATTAAACCAAAGAGATGAAGTGTGACTAAATGTGGAACTTATCTGAGTATGGTTGCCAGAGGTGTTGAGAGTGCGTGTTGATCCAGGCAGAAGTCCAAATAAGGGCAAGGCAGGCTCGAGTGTTGGAGGACAGGCGGGTGGTCGAGGACAGGAGCGCGGCGTCGTAGTAAGTGGGCAGACGTGAGGTCGAAATCCAGGAAGGCAAGGGGGGATCCACAGGGAGGTCCAATGTGACAAGACACACAGCTTGACGACGAGGAAGGATGATGGGGAGCTGGTGAACGACACAACACAAGAGACGATGAGAACGACGGGGAGGAAGCACAGGGAGAGAGAATGCACATGTAGGTGAGCGAGAGACGTGTGGGCTTACTGTACTGGGTACGAGAAGCTACGTTCTGGCGTCGGATCTCAGGTTGTGTTGGCTCTTGAAGGCAGATCGCTCATCACGGGCAGGTGTGTAGATTACAGATTGGCAGCAGGCGCGAGGAGGCGCGCCCGCAGCGGAGAGAATGCGTCTGTGGGCGTGGTCCGTGGTGCGCTTGTCAGGACGCACAGCAGGAAGAGAAACAGCAGTAGTGTGATCCATAACATTCCTAGAATTTTTATTTATTTTTATTGAGTTATTTTCTATTTTATCAATTGCTATTATTACTATAATTATTCTCCTAATGTGATGTTGTAAATAATTTATTAACATGTCATTTATACATATATTTTATAATACATTTCGTACTATTTTCTTTGTTAATCATAGTTATTATCCAGTGTGGACGGCTGGAAGGTGGCATTTTTCCTAAACTCTCAGTGCCACGCCATGTTTTGGTTGCTGTCAATAGAGCTGTGTGTTTGTTTGTATGTGTGTGGTCTGCGAAAAGTGGTCTGTGCCACTTTTGCACGTTTTATCAATTGTACACACAGTCTTTGTAGATCACACGCAACACGCCCACTAATAGTACACACACTGTTTATCGCGTTATTTTTGGATCTTAGTAGATCAGGCTCTTAGTAAACAAGGCCTAGTCTCATTGTATTAGTCACTGTAGCTTTTTTCTAAGGTCACTACGTGAGACTTGGGTTACAACCTTAAACGTGCAAAGGGAAAATATGGATGACGATGTGGTGTTTATTTTCAAAAGTAACTCACAATTTTAAAAAGGAACAATATTCTAATTATACTCTTCAAGTTTGCCAGTCAACTTAACTATTCCTGTGAGCAGTGCCTCAAGACAGACTATTTTTGTTTGATTGATAAGTAAGCCCCAACGTGAAACTTACAGCAAATATGAAGCCATTGCTGCCGTGAAATAATTCCTCGTCTTTAAACAACAAACAGAAGGCTGGCCTCTTGCGCGGACGTTCCGGAAAGATTACCTTTCAAAAAAGCTACTGCGCGGCTGCACGTTGAAGTAATTACACGCCGCTGAGGTGCGTCCACGCTTTGCTTGGGAGAACACCCGAGATGATTGTGTGCTCTTGAAGTTTTATACTCCTCGGAGGAACACTCAATTTAAATAATAATTCATGATTTACTCTTTCCCATCCCGGTGGCTTGACTTCAAAGGGATGAACCGTTCCTGGAGCGTCCGGGTTTCTTCATCTAATTAGAGATTCAATGGGTGCTGCCTATTGAGGCCGTGTTTTGCTCTTGTAAACAATCAATATTTCCCTGCGAGAAATAGGTATTTACGAAGAGGACGAGGCGTTTCTTGGCTTAAATCCCAAGTACTATCAACCAGTAATTGGCTGAAAATACAAATGAAGAAAAAATCAGCAAGGCAATAGAAACCTCATAAATAACAAAACTCAATTTTAGATTGTTTTTTGTTAGACGCAGGTTTTTCCATTAAACAACCAATCGCAATAATACTTTAGGGTTGCCCGATATACGATATTAATAATATCAATTTGGCCGAAGATAGAGCGTTTAATACTATCGACTAGGGCAGTGGTTCTTAACCTGGGTTCGATCGAACCCTATGGGTTCGGTGAGTTGGCTTCAGGGGTTCGGCGGACCCTCCGCCGCGGAGGTCGATACACACCCGACTCATCGTGTGAATAAAAACGTCTCCCTATCGGCTTATTATATATACGGCAACAGCAGAAGTCACACTGATTTGCAGTGGTGTAATTTGTTGTGAGTTCATGCACTGTGTTGGTTGTGTTCTTTGAACAAGGTGATGTTCATGTATGGTTCATGTTGTGCACCGGTAAAAAAACATAACTTTGTCCTGAATTAGGAAAAAAAAAAAAATATATATATAGTTTTCACTAAAGAAAGGTTCGGTAAATGTGCATATGAAACTGGTGGGGTTCGGTACCTCCAACAAGGTTAAGAACCACTGGACTAGGGTTGTACGGTATTAGTATAGTACCGGGATACTAATGAATCATATTCGGTACTATACCGCCTCCGGGCGACCGGTGCAATGGACGTCAAGTGGATCTAGTTAATAGTGTGAGAGCCACAGTGGGGCCAGCAGGGGATCATCTGGAGTGGAGACGTCACCAACTGATGCACAGATAAGTGGTCCACCCCGGGTCCCAACTTTGAACAGCTAGCGCTTCATCTGGGGTCACCTAATAACCTCTCCACGCAGAAGAGAGGGGCAGAGCAGAAAAGAGACGGCAGATCAACTGGTCTAAAAGTGGGGTCTATTTAAAGTCTAGCGTATACAAATGAGTTTTAAGATGACAATTTGACAATTTGTAGTTTCTCTTCTCACTCCATTCAAAGAATCAACCGCGAGACAACCAGATGACACAACCAAACTTGACAGTTTATACGAGGAACGCCAATCCGTCGATCGCTATTGACCCGTCGATCTTTGGGACTTGACCGTCCATCGCAAAAAAATTATTAAATGAAACCCAATGTATGAAAATGACATCAGTGACACCCCATCCCAGAGAGTGACCTAAAAACCCACCAACAGGCACTCATTTTAACCCCTGCACACGCCCGCACAACTCTGCCTCTCTTTCTTAAGAGCCTCAACCCGCTACTCTCGACGCCGCCACTACACCTCTCGAGCACGGCCTTAATGCAACAATGCATTAAAGCTGACTGTTGCAATGCATCAGACATTTTCCAGCATCCAACAAGAAACTCTTCCCTTAACCATGACCATCATTGCTTGCGACGGGAAGTTAACAAGCAAAATACTAGAGTCTGTGAACATTGCACCAAAGTACGGTTTTTGTATTGATTTAGGGTGCATACAAAAGTAAACATTGACATGTCCAAAAGCAGTAATATATGTTAAAACAAGGCGGCAGCATAGAAGGACTTCCCCGTTCAACCCCTCTTTTTTATCACAGAGGAAAAACCCGTCAGGTGAACAGCTAATTTTATTGCTTCCGGAGCAGACGTAGGCGAGAGGAGTGGATTAATGAGTCTACCGCGCCTTCTCAGACTGGAAGTCTCTCCAGAGAGTGGTGAGGACGGCGGAAAAGATCATCAAGACTCCTCTTCCTCCTATCCAGGAGGTCGCAAAAAGCCACTGCCTGACCAGGGCTCATAAAATCTGCAAAGACTCCTCCCACCCCCACCAAGGACTGTTTTCACTGCTGGACTCTAGAAAGAGGTTCCGCAGCCTCCGAAGCAGAACTTCCAGGTTCTGTAACAGCTTCTTCCCTCAGGCCGTAAAACTATTGAACGCATCATAATTAAATTATCCCCTGAACTCCCCCTAAAATGGATTAACTCGCTGGAATAAAAAAGACAATATAACATACATACATAAACGTGGATGCATGTGAAAAAGTAATACCGTATTTTCCGCACTATAAGCCGCACCTAAAAACCACAAATTTTCTCAAAAGCTGACAGTGCGGCTTATAACCCGGTGCGGCTTTTATATGGATTAATATTAATATTCATTTTCATAAAGTTTAGGTCTCGCAACTACGGTAAACAGCCGCCATCTTTTTTCCCCGTAGAAGAGGAAGCACTTCTTCTTCTACGGTAAGAAACCGCCGAGGTAAGCACCCGCCCCCGTAGAAGAAGAAGCGCGCGGGTATTACGTTTCATTTCATTTGTGTGTTTTTGTAAAGACCACAAAATGGCTCCTACTAAGAGACACGCGTACAACGCAGAATTCAAACTAAAGGCAATAAGTCACGCAGAAGAACACGGAAATAGAGCAGCAGCGAGAGAATTGAACATAAATGAATCAATGGTGCGTAGGTGGGGGAAGCAATACGACGACCTGCGCCAAGTAAAGAAGACAAAACAGAGTTTCCGAGGGAACAAAGCAAGATGGCAACAGTTGGAGGACAAACTCGAACAGTGGGTTGTTGAGTAGAGAACAGCAAGCAGAAGTGTCAGTACCATCACTACTCGAATGAAGGCAACGGCGCTAGCAAGCGAACTTCACTTGGATGATTTTAAAGGTGGTGCTTCTTGGTGTTTCCGGTTCATGAAAAGACGCAATCTCTCCATCCGCACACGGACTACTATTTCACAGCAACTCCCAAAAGGCTTTCAAGAAAAGCTGGCTATTTTCCGCGCATATTGTCAAAACAAGATAGCTCGAAAAAAGATCCGGCCAGAGCACATTATCAACATGGACGAGGTTCCACTGACTTTTGATATTCCTGTGAACCGCACTGTGGATACAATGGGAGAACGTACGGTGAATATTCGCACCACAGGGAATGAGAAGTTGTCCTTCACTGTGGTTCTAGCTTGCCATGCTAATGGCCAGAAACTTCCACCCATGGTGATATTCAAAAGGAAGACCTTGCCAAAAGAGAACTTTCCAGCCGCCGTCATCATAAAAGCTAACTCGAAGGGATGGATGGATGAAGATAAGATGAGCGAGTGGTTGAGAGAAGTTTACGCGAAGAGTTCACGCAGCTCCGTCCCTGTTGATCTACGACTCCATGCGCGCCCACATCACAGATGGTGTCAAAAAACAAGTGAAGCACACTAATACAACACTCGCCGTCATTCCGGGTGGATTAACCAAAGAACTCCAACCACTGGATATTGGTGTCAACAGGGCATTCAAAGCACGACTGCGAACGGCATGGGAACAATGGATGACTGAAGGCGAACACACCTTCACTAAGACAGGGAGACAGCGCCGGACGACATACGCCAACATCTGCCAGTGGATTGTAAATGCCTGGACGGATATATCGGTCTCAACTGTTGTCCGAGCTTTACGGAAGGCAGGATTCACGGAACTGCTGGACAACAACAGCGACACTGACTCTGATGACTGCGACGAGATGGAGCCGGCCATTTCGAGGGATTTATGGATGAGGAATAACTTCAGAAAGTGAGCTTTAAATGTTTATTTTGTGTGTTGTGTGACATTAACGTTCGAGCAACGTTGAGTTATTGATGTTGCTATTGCTCTGCACCATTTTGAGTGTCACTATTTTTGTGATTGCACATTTGCACATTACATTTTGGGAGTGAACAGAGTTGTTAGAACACTGGTTTGTAATATATTATTAAAATTTGACTGACCTATCTGACTGTTTTTTTTTTACATTCCCTTTAGCGAAGCGTAGGTGCGACTTATAACTCGGCGCGGCTTATAGGTGACCAAAGTTTTGAAATATGCCATTCATTGAAGGTGTGGCTTATAAACCGGCGCGGCTTATAGTGCGGAAAATACGGTAAATAAATACAATACATTTAACTGTACAGTAACCTATTTATTTATTTATATATGCACCTTATTGCTTTTTTGTCCTGCACTACCATGAGCTTATGTAACGAAATTTCGTTCTTATCTGTACTGTAAAGTTCAAATTTGAATGACAATAAAAAGGAAGTCTAAGTCTTCTGCTGTCTGACCACAGCTACTGCAACACTTTCGGCCGAGGGACAGATTTTGTGTCGTCATAAATAAAACATATCCTCACATAAACGTCTCAATGTGTTGACAACCCAACAATTGCCAGGATAGGGACTGTCAAACGTGTACTATTATCAAATAGAAAATAAGCTTTTCGGGTGGAATCAACAAACACCGAGTTGAAGACTGAGGGCTGGAGCGGCGGCGACAGAGAGGAGGCTAGCGAGAGGCTAGTGGGCATGAGCGGTGAAGGGACCCTGCGGGAGACGGCGGCGACGAGCGACGGCAGGGGATGGCGGCGAGGCCCAAAGAGGAGAGAGGCTAGCGCGAGGCTTGCCAGGCCGGACGGGACCCCATTGGAAACATCTGTGTCTTATGGGTCAGACGACATCCACCGGGACCGGGGACAGCCTATACCGGAAGCGGTAAACACCCACAGCAGCCAGGATCAACATGGGACCAAAAAAGGCGCTCTCTCCTGATGAAGGTGAGGAAATAAGGAGATCGCTCGAATTTCTAACAGCAGAGGTATCAGCTTTCAAACAGTACCAACAGACATTTATGCAGCTGGTGGAGGAGGTAAAAATTCTACGACCAACAAATACAGCAATTAACAGACCGAGTGGACGAGCTAGAACAGTACACAAGACTAAACGACGTTATTCTGACCGGGCTTCATATAAAGCCCCGTTCATATGCTCGGGCGGTGCCCGCCAATGATGGAGAGTAGCCCAGGAATTTGGACAACATCTCCACAGAGGCAAGTGGCAGTGTTCATGGAGTCCAAGGGTATACTCATGGACATGGCAAATGTAAAAGCTTGCCATCCACTCCGTAAGATGAAGGATGGATCGGCACCAGTAATAATAATGAGGTTCGTCAATAGGAAATATAGAACTGCATTACTAAATCAAGGGAGGAAGCTAAAAGGAACAGACGTGTACATAAAATGAACATTTAACAAAGACAAGCGCAGACATAGGCAGAAATGCATGTAGCCTAAGAAAACAAGGCAAAATACAACAAACATGGACAGCAAACTGCAAAATATTTAGTAAACTAAATGGAAGACCAGAGGAAGCAACAGTAATAGTCATAAGGAAAATAGCAGAGCTGGATGAATATCAATAACGATAAAAAAAAATTAAACACAACCATGACACAAACAAGCAATACTCAATCAACCTTTTCCAGCATCGAGCATAATATTATGGAATTGGACAGTGACATTGACAATAATTGTTTATATTATACAGAAGTACAGTACAACACCAACATTCATTCCAATAACAAACTGTCAATTATTCATATTAACTGCAGAAGCGTGTATGCCAATTTTAACAATATGGAATCATTTTTGGAACAATTTAAAGAACACTTCAAAATTATCGCTGTATCAGAGACGGATGAATGCAAAAAAAGGAATGGACTTTGGACTAGAAGGATATGAACTCAATTATGTTAATAGAGTCAATAAGAATGGAGGCGGAGTTGCTGTGTATGTGATGAAGGACTTCCATTACAGGGTGGTAAAAACATGTCACTGGCTATTGACAATGTTTTAGAGTGTATAACCATTGAGATATGTCATGAAAGAAGTAGAAATGTATTGATCAGTTGTATATATAGGGCACCCAACTCAAGTATTGAAGGATTTGAAGACTGGATTAAGGGAACTTTCAATGGAATCAGTCAAAAAGTACTTTTTTTTATGTAGATACTTCAATATTGATCTCTTGAACCCCAATAAGCAAAAGTCCATTAATGACTTCACAGATACAATGTATAGTATGAGTTTGTATCCCCAAATCACAAGGCCAACCAGAATTGCAAGTCACAGTTCTACACTTATTGACAATATCTTTACTAATGTCTTTGATAATAATACAAACCCCGTTTCCATATGAGTTGGGAAATTGTGTTAGATGTAAATAGAAACGGAATACAATGATTTGCAAATCATTTTCAACCCATATTCAGTTGAATATGCTACAAAGACAACATATTTGATGTTCAAACTGATAAACATTTTTTTTTTTTTGCAAATAATCATTAACTTTAGAATTTGATGCCAGCAACACGTGACAAAGAAGTTGGGAAAGGTGGCAATAAATACTGATAAAGTTGAGGAATGCTCATCAAACACTTGTTTGGAACATCCCACAGGTGAACAGGCAAATTGGGAACAGGTGGGTGCCATGATTGGGTTTAAAAGTAGATTCCATGAAATGCTCAGTCATTCACAAACAAGGATGGGGCGAGGGTCACCACTTTGTCAACAAATGCGTGAGCAAATTGTTGAAGAGTTTAAGAAAAACCTTTCTCAACCAGCTATTGCAAGGAATTTAGGGATTTCACCATCTACGGTTCGTAATATCATCAAAGGGTTCAGAGAATCTGGAGAAATCACAGAACGTAAGCAGCTAAGCCCGTGACCTTTGATCCCTCAGGCTGTACTGCATCAACAAGCGACATCAGTGTGTAAAGGATATCACCACATGGGCTCAGGAACACTACAGAAACCCACTGTCAGTAACTACAGTTGGTCGCTACATCTGTAAGTGCAAGTTAAAACTCTCCTATGCAAGGCGAAAACCGTTTATCAACAACACCCAGAAACGCAGTCGGCTTCACTGGGCCTTAGCTCATCTAATATGGACTGATACAAAGTGGAAAAGTGTTCTGTGGTCTGACGAGTCCACATTTCAAATTGTTTTTGGAAACTGTGGACGTCATGTCCTCCGGACCAAAGAGGAAAAGAACCATCTGGATTGTTATAGGCGCAAAGTTGAAAAGCCAGCATCTGTGATGGTATGGGGGTGTATTAGTGCCCAAGACATGGGCAACTTACACATCTGTGAAGGCGCCATTAATGCTGAAAGGTACATACAGGTTTTGGAGCAACATATGTTGCCATCCAAGCATTGTTACTATGGACGCCCCTGCTTATTTCAGCAAGACAATGCCAAGCCACGTGTTACATCAATGTGGCTTCATAGTAAAAGAGTGCGGGTACTAGACTGGCCTGCCTGTAGTCCAGACCTGTCTCCCATTGAAAATGTGTGGCGCATTATGACGCCTAAAATACCACAACAGAGACCCCCGGACTGTTGAACAACTTAAACTATACATCAAGCAAGAATGGGAAAGAATTCCACCTGAGAAGCTTAAAAAATGTGTCTCCTCAGTTCCCAAACGTTTACTGAGTGTTGTTAAAAGGAAAGGCCATGTAACACAGTGGTGAACATGCCCTTTCCCAACTATTATTTTGTACGTGGTGCATCATGAAATTCTAAGTTAATTATTATTTTCAAAAAAAAGATACAGTTTATGAGTTTAAAGATCAAATATCTTGTCTATGTAGTGCATTCAATTGAATATGGGTTGAAAAGGATTTGCAAATCATTGTATTCCGTTAATATTTACATCTAACACAATTTCCCAACTCATATGGAAACAGGGTTTGTACAACAAGTGGACTGTTAACAACCGACATCAGCAACCATCTGCCTGTTTTTACTATTCATGATGGGAACTACAGGAAGACGAACATTGACAAAAAGACATTTCAAAGACAATGTATAGAGAAAGAAACGATTTCCTTCAAGAAGGCTGTGAGGAAACTCATTTGGGACAATGTATACAATGAAGATGATGTAGATGATGCAGATGGGAATTTTTTCAACACTTTTCTAACACTCTATGATAAACATAGTCCATGGAAAGAACTTAGTAAGAAGCAAAAGAAAAACAACCAACTGTGGATGACAAAAGGACTGAAAAATGCTTGTCACGAAATAATACATTATATCAAATAATTATAACACAGAGATCTATAGAGGCAGAAAATAAATACAAGAAATATAAAAACAAGCTAATTGGTATACTACGAACATGTAGGACGGAATACTACAGTCAATTATTAAACAAGAACAGAAACAACATGAGAGCAACATGGGGCATCCTAAATAGCATCATTAAAATGGTGCTAAGAAAGATTACCCCCAGTACTTTCTAGATGGAAATACAAACAATTACAACATGAACCAAATAGTTGAACGTTTTAATGATTACTTTGTTATTATCGGAAAATCTGGAACAAAGAATTACAAATGCAGATGATCGGTCAGTAGAGGACTTGAGTGAGCGCATAGACAGAAATCCCAATTCGATGTTTCTTTAGAATGTGACAAAAGAAGAAATAATCAAAATTGTAAATCCAAGACCTCAACCAACTGTCATGGAATAGATATGGTAACGGTAAAAAAGGTTACAGAAGATATTGCAGAACCTCTGACATATATCAGCAACGTATCATTTCTAACCGGCAAATTCCCTGACAAAATTAAAATTGCGAAAGTCGTACCAATTTATAAGAATGGAGACATACATCAGTTTACTAACTACAGACCAGTTTCATCACTGCTCCCCTCACCTCCCAGGGGGTGATCAAGGGTGATGGGTCAAATGCAGAGAATAATTTCGCCACACCTAGTGTGTGTGTGACAATTATGGGTACTTTAACTTTTTAATTACTTCCACAATTCTCCAAAATCATGGAACAACTATTCAATAGCCGATTAGATATATTTATCAACAAAAGTGGAACACTCATGGAGAACCAATATGGATTCCGAGCAAATATCTCAACGTCGATTGCATTTCAAAATAACAGAGGAAATCACCAATGCAATAGATGGTAAAGAATGTGCAGCCGCAGTTTTCATGGACTTAACAAAATCATTTGACACAATTAATCATATTTTAATAAAAAAATTAGAACGATATGTCATCAGAGGTTAGGTCTTGAACTTGGTTAGAAGCCTTTTAACCAACAGGAAGCAATATGTGAAGATGGGTGAAAATATGTCAACATGGCTAGATATATCTTGTTGTGTACCCCAGGGATCAATACTGGGACCAAGATGGTTTAATCTTTATATGAACAACATTTGTAAAGTAACAAAGGACTTAAATTTAGTTTTATTTGCTTTCTGTTCAGGAGAGAACACACAGAAGATAATACAAATAATAACAGAAGAAATTAACAAATTAAAAAGATGGTTTGACAAAAACAGACTATCTTTGAATCTCAGTAAAACTAAAATAATGCTATTTGGTAACTTCATATTCTCTACTGCTCGCGAGTGTTACCATATCTGAGTTATTGTGCAGAAATATGGGGAAATAACTACAAATGTGCGCTACATTCATTAACCAACAATTAGACTGACACATAATGTTGGATATAGAGAACATACAAACCCTTTATTTATTGAGTCAAAAATATTCAAGTTTGATGATTTAGTAAAATTGCAAACAGCTAAAATGATGTACAAAGCAAACTATAACCTGCTACCAAGGAATGTACAACAATTCTTCTCAACAAAAGAGGAGACATATAACCTTAGAGGAAAATCTAATTTAAAACATTTGTATGCACGTACATGTCAGGTTCAACCACTGATGACATCTATTAATCAGACAAGAAGCAAGGAATCATGCAGAGTCAGAGTTCAATTTAGTTCATGAGGAGACATGTGTTTTGGGCTATATGCTAGTTACAGATCCAAACTATGTTCTAAAGAAAAAGCCTGCACGCCTCCTCTATCTATTAGGAAATGGCCCACGGTGACTGAGGGAAGGGGGGTAATCTCGACAACTCCAGTTAGGCACAATATTTTGATTATACAAAGAAGCAAATATGTTGACACTTGGTGCTATCGCCCAGGCTCCACTTTGTCTGGTCCCGGAACCCAATGTTCGGCCTTGGCAGCCTGCAGGCCGAGTACTGGTGTTATCTCTCAGTCTCTGCTTTGTCTGGTCTAGGAACTCAATGTTCAGCCTTGGCAGTCAGCTGGCCGAGTCTAAATACAACACTGATAAAGAGGCTAGCAATCTCAATAGATTGCTAGACCTAAACAAATACAAAAATACCATTGCAGCACAAATTGACAATACTTTATAGTAACGGCCCTTAAGCATAAAGTTATGATGATAATATATACATAATTATTCTAACATTTCCCTCCTGTTTATCACATAACTTCCCCAGAATCTTCTTATTCTCAATAACTTCTTCTTGCGATTTTCAGTTCTTTAGGGCCAAATTATGTTTACACTCAATAGTTCAATGTCATCATATTTTTATATATTTTCTATATATAATAGTCACCAGGGTCTGAAAACAGATCAGGAACACCATCCAGGCAGGTATCCTCGTCATCAGATTCATCTTTCTTGTGGTCCGCCAGAAGGTGCATCTGAATAGTTCCATCATTTGCTGGGCTAATCGCTGTGGTGACACTTAGAACCTTTAGCATATCAGTATGTGGAATTAAATTATGGAATGGATTAAGAAAAAAAGTTAAACATTGTATTGATATGATCCAGTTTAAGAGGTTGTTCAAATTAATAGTGCTTACAAAGTACATAGAAGTAGAATTATGAGAGATACTTTCAACCTTATTGAAAATAAGATATTCTTCATCTCAGTATGTTAATAATGACTGACTTAATTATATATTAAAAAACTGTTGTATTTTTCATTCACAAATGTCATTTTACTATAAAAAAATTAAAAAAAGCAGTAAATTAATGTATATATTTGTAAACGCTCTGAAGTGGGAAAGGGGTAGGATTAAATAAGTTCCGCTTCTACCTACTCCTTTTTGGACATGATGTAAAGTGAATTGATATGAAATTGTGTGATGTGTTATGCTGTAAGTGTGTTCATATTCGAAATAAACTAAAGAAAGAAAGACGTAAGGCAACCATGTGACCTGCGTCCCATATGTGACCATAGGATGAACAAATATACTACCGTCCTAAGACTATAGTGGCCATAAACAGTTAGCTTCTACAGCTGGGATGGAGACAAGTCAGCAGCGCAGAGACGTCCCCAACTGATGCACAGATTAGTGGTCCATCCTGTGTCCCGACTTTGGACAGCTAGCACACAATCTGTGGTCACCTGATAACCTCTCTACGCGGAGCAGAAAAGAGACGGCAGATCAACTGGTCTAAAAGGGGGGGTCTATTTAAAGGCTAGCGTATACAAATGAGTTTTAAGATAGGGCTTACATGCTTCTAATGAGGTAGCATCTCTAGCTACATTCCAGAGTACTGGACCCCGAATAGAAAACACTCTATAGCTCGCAGACTTTTTTTGGGCTCTGGGAATCACGAATAAGCCGGAGTTCTGAGAACGCAGATTTCTTGCCGGGACATATGGTACAATACAATCAGCAAGATAGGATAGAGTTAGACTGTTTAATATTTTATACGTAAGTAGTAAAACCTTAAAGTTGCATCTTAAGTGCACAGGAAGACAGTGCAGGTGAGCCAGTATAGGTATATATATACATATATATAGGTATACATGTATATAAATGTATATACAGTATAGGCGTAATATGATCAAACTTTCTTGTTCTTGTCAAAAGTCTAGCAGCTGCATGTTGCACCAACTGTAATCTTTTAATGCTAGACATAGGATAAGCAATTTCATATTGCGTAGTATGTGTTTTGGCAGCATCTTCATCCCAAATCACGTTATTACTGCGCATAATTTGAAGGATTCAGCAAATATGTCTGCCAGATGCATTGTTGCAGGATGTTGCAATATAACCGATGAAGGGGCGAGCGAGCATGCATACATTTCCAAATGATGGGGATACGAGGAAAATGTGGACCTCTCCAGTCAAATTGACTCATTCAAAATGGGATGAAACAAGCGAGAGGAGTATAATTTGCAGCAATCATTCTACTGATTCTGACTCCGAAGAAGAAGGGTGTTGTGCAGAGTTTTCATCAAAAACATTTTAAAGACATCGGCCAAATGACAGCCGTGAAATCAGGAACACCCTTGAATTTTGAAAGAGGAGAAATATGGTGAAAGAAGAGCAGATTCGGCGTCCAAAAATTAGAGAAAAAGACGGCAAGCAGCTGGTATTCTACTTTGCGTCCTCTTCTCCTGATGTTTTCCTCAAGATGCGTGAGGAAATGCTGAAATAACATGAGGAAACACATGCTATAGTGTCTATGGAAGACCAGGGGAGTCCGGAAATAGATTTAATTTAACTTTTTTATCAGTGTTAAAGCAATTAGGGACCAGGACGACAAAAACATGCAATTAAGTAATCCAAATAAATACAATGATTCACATGTCTTTGTTCACACGGTCTATGCTGATAAATGGGCTCCAGTTCTGTAGATGACTTCACATCAGGGTTAGGGTGACATATCGAGTCTGGCGATGGGGGAGGGGGGGCGTTCCAAGTACAGTTAGTTATCTACCCCAGTGTTTTTCAACCTTTTCTGAGCCAAGGCACATTTTTTTCTATGAAAAAATTTTGAGTCACACCACCAGCAGAAAACATTAAAAAAATGAAACTCAGCAGCCGATATTGACCATAAAAAGTTGTTCTCGCAACTGTTGGATATTAATTCAAACCATAACCAAACATGCATTACTATAGCTCTTGTCTCAAAGTAGGTGTACTGTCACGACCTGTCACATCACGTCATGACTTATTTTGAGTTTTTTTGGAGTTTTCCTGTGTGTAGTGTTTTAGTCCTTGTCTTGCGCTCCTATTTTGGTGGCTTTTCCTCTTTTGTTCGTTTCATGTCTTCCTTTGAACGCTATTCCCAGCACCTGCTTTGTTTTTGCAATCAAGACTATTTAAGTTGTGCGGACGCTATCCTTCTTTGTGGGGACATTGTTGATTGTCATGTCACGTACGGATGTACTTTGTGAACGCCATCTGCTCCACACACTGTAAGTCTTTGCTGTCGTCCAGCATTCTGTTTTTGTTTACTTTGCAGCCAGTTCAGTTTTAGTTTCGTTTTGCATAGCCATCCCTAAGCTTCAATGCCTTTTCTTAGTGGCACTTAGCGGCACTTGCGTTTTGTTTATTGTTTGTTTAAGTCTTAGATACCTTTTTACCTACACGCTGCCTCCTGTTTATTGTGATCACGAAAAACCATGTTCCCGACATCTACAAAGCAATTAGCTACCTGCTGCCACCTACTGATATGGAAGAGTATTGCACGGTTATTCTGCCGAGCTCTCGACAGCACAGACACTCAACAACAGCACATTTGTTGGCACATTTGTTGGGGCAGTATAGCTCGGTTGGTAGAGTGGCCGTGCCAGCAACTTGAGGGTTCCAGGTTTGATCCCCGCTTCCGCCATGTTAGTCACTGCCGTTGTGTCCTTGGGCAAGACACTTTACCCACCTGCTCTCAGTGCCACCCACACTGGTTTAAATGTAACTTAGATATTGGGTTTCACTATGTAAAAGCGCTTTGAGTCACTAGAGAAAAGCGCTATATAAATATAATCCACCTCCACATGTGCAGATTATAATTACTCGTTTGCAAAAAATATTTTTACCCTATTTTTCGGACTATAAGTCGCAGTTTTTTTCATAGTTTGGCCGGGGGTGCGACTTATACTCAGGAGCGACGTATGTGTGAAATTATTAACATATTACGGTAAAATATCAAATAATATTATTTAGCTCATTCACGTAAGAGACTAGACGTATAAGATTTCATGGGATTTAGCGATTAGGAGTGACAGATTGTTTGGTAAACGTATAGCATGTTCGATATGTTATCGTTATTTGAATGACTCTTACCATAATATGTTACGTTTACATACCAGGCACGTTCTCAGTTGGTTATTTATGCGTCATATAACGTACACTTATTCAGCCTGTTGTTCACTATTCTTTATTTATTTTAAATTGCCTTTCAAATGTCTATTCTTGGTGTTGGGTTTTATCAAATAAATTCCCCCCAAAAATGCGATTTATACTCCAGTGCGACTTATATATGTTTGTTTTTTTCTTCTTTATCATGCATTTTCGGCCGGTGCGATTTATACCCCGAAAAATACGGTAACCCAATTAGGTGAAATTACATAATCTCCCACGACACACCAGACTGTATCTCACGGCACACTAGTGGTTGAAAAACACTGATCTATCCATTACTCAAAGACAAATTAGTATTAGGGGAAATGACTGCCAGAGTAAGCAAATGAGCAGAGCGAAAATTACATACACATAACTTGTTTGTGAAATTTTTGTTATCTCGCAACTTTGGGTTCTTCAAGTCTTCTTTGGTGAATCGGAGACCTAGGACTTCTTTGGGTACAAAGTAGATAAGCCCCCAATACGAGTCCTATTTCATTAGCACCCTAACCTGTCCGAGGGAGTCGTCATTCCCTGCAACAATACAGTATGGTTTTTATAGCAAGAACTGGAGAAAAGCTGGATCACATCATTACAATTGTACACACCATTGAATGAATACAGCGAGAGTGCGAGTGCCTGTGCCAGTCTTTATTATGCTCAACATTTTGACAAGTTTTTAGTATTAGCACGTCTTCCCCCGACATGGTTTGACCTTGACATTGTTCGGTAAGTAAGCCCTCTCACAAGTCTGCTTTGTCATTTACTTGTCATCCGCATCTTCATCCTTAATCTGGAATAACAGCTATTCCTCCAAATCCCGTCACAGCCTTCAGCCAGAAGCTGCCAACTCACAACGGCAAGTCAAAGACAGACAAGATCGTTTCTGACAAAAGGGGAAACCAATGATCTGTGGTGGGGGGCGCGGGGGTCCGTGCGAGTTGTAAGCTGTCAACCAGCCATCCCATGCTCTTTGTGTCACATATTATCACCTACTTTTGTGTATGTATCTCTTTTTAAATAGATGTAAAATAGTCGGTCTTAAAGGGGTCATATTATCAGAGACACTTTCTTGTGGTCTACATAATGTGCATTGGTGGTGCTTTAGTCAAAATGTGTCATATATTTTGCTTTACAGACCGTCTTCAAGCACCTTAATGGCTGAAAACTAGCTATTGTGTGGGCTAGGGTTGTACGGTATACCGGTATTAGTATAGAACCGCGATACTAATTAATCAAATTCGGTACTATACCACCTCTGAAAAGTACCGGTCCACCGCCCCCCCCCCCAGGTCGTCGTCACATCGTGTCATTGCTGGTTTACGAGCAGAGCAGCATGTTCGGCAGCGCACAATCACGGAGTACTTACAAGTAGACACAGTGTGTAGACAGAAAAGGGAGATTGGAAGCATTTTGGCTTAAGAACTAACGGTAAAGGTGAAGTTATAACACTGAAACGCCCACCGGAAGAGGTGCTTTAAGACATGGCTAGCTAGCTAGCGGCTAAAGTTCAGCCGCAATCAGCAGTGTTTTAGCTACTTCTAAATCACTAATCCTCGCCTCCTTGGCTACAATTAAAGTAAGTTTCTTACAAGTATCATCCCTGCAGGACGAGGAATAGCTAAACATATTTCACTACACACCGTAGCTTACCGGCGTCAAAATGTAAACAAACGCCATTGGTGGATCTACACCTGACATCCACTGTAATGATACCAAGTACAGGAGTGTATCTAGTCGATACTATTATAATAATGTCGATATTTTTGGCATCACTAAATCTTCTTTTGTTTTTTTTAAATGTATATTATGTTTATAAACTCAGGAAATATGTCCCTGGACACATGAGGACTTTGAATATGACCAATGTATGATACTGTAACTACTTGGTATCGGATTGATGCCCAAATTTGTGGTATCATCCAAATCTAATGTAAAACATCCAAACAACAAAAGAATAAATGATTATTACATTTGAACAGACGTGTAGATAGAACATGTTAAAAAATAAAGTAAGCAGATATTAACAGTAAAGTTAAGTAACAAGTAGATTAATAATTCATTTTCTACCACTTGTCCTTAATAATGTTGACAAAATAATAGAATGGAAAATGACACAATATGTTACTGCATATGTCAGCAGACTAAGTTAGGACCCTTTGTTTGCTTACTTACTAATAAAAGACAAGTGGTCTTGTAGGTTCACTATTTTATTTAAGGACAAACTTGCAATAAGAAACATATGTTTAATGTACCCTAAGATTTTTTTGTTAAAATAAAGCCAATAATGCCCTTTATTTAGAGAATATTGAAAATTGACGAAAAGTATCAAATTAATTTTGGTACCGGTACCAAAATATTGGTATCGGGACAACACTAGTGTGGTTCATACGTTGTAGGAACTGTCTCTAAATGTAATTTTGGGTTAATCCTTTTGTATATTGCCCTCGGACCGGGACGGGGGTCTTGGCCATGCTGTGTACATCATGTCTGGCTATGGTCTTACCAGGTCCTCGCGTCCGAGCGAGTACATTGTCAAGAAACACAAAAGTTAACCTGGTATTTCTTACTTCTTCTGATGAGGCTGGAAGTTAGTGCAGTGACCTGTGATGGTTAACACAATTAATATCAGAGCATTTTCAGTCATCGGGTCTCACAGAGGACACTTTTTTTTTCGAGGGGAAACTAAAACTGGTGGACACTCCCAGAGGTCGCCCGGAAAAAAACTCGACCATATATGAAGATATCCTCTGATGTCACTGGTTGGTGAACGTCACAATTCTGAGAAAAGTCGGATTGTTTGAAACAAGGCAACATTGTCTTATGAATATCTCAACGCCTTCATGGTTTGAATTCAAGTTTTTCTGCACCGGAATTGCAAATACTGGACACAAAAACATTTGCCAACGGCAAGAAGAGTGAGTTTTTCATAACTGAACCCTTTCCCCTTCAGCAGGATATACAAAGATGTGGTTGTCATGTTCTTCTTTTCTTGGCACCCCTTGATGAGATTGCTCTTTCTTTTGGAATAAGTGTTGAAAGAAAGCCAAAAAGGACAAAAATAAGAAGAACACATGCAGAGTTAATCCTTTGATGCTTGCTGAACCCAGGTCGTGTAATGTTAGTCAAAGTCAATTGCAAAGTCAATTAATCACAAGATGACTGCATAATCAGAGCTTGTACTCCATCCACAACAGGTCGATCGCGAGCCACCGGTCGATCGAAGAGGGTGTGTCAGTCGATCGCCAGCAAGGCGTTGAAAAAATAGACCTGAACATGAGCGATCATCAATCCTTACTATGACGTCACTTTAGTCACTTGATTGACATTCATGGCACCCGAGGATCTTGTGAGAAACACTTTTTATTCCAACAGACCCTCGAGCCATTCCAGTCTTCACAATAAAAGCGCTGCTCTGTCCTGCCCGTGCTAACAATATAAAAGTCTCAGAAAACTTGCGCGCACAATCTAGCCAATGTTTTTTTTGTAAAGTGTAAAAAAAAAAAAAACAGTATGGAAGCTGGACAAATAAGATGCCAAAAACCAACCACTTTCAACAGAAAAGAGGACTTTTTTCCCCTCCACAATTTAAATGTAGAACATATGGAAGTTATCAGCAATACTGTGAATTCTGTCTGATTGCAATCAATGCAAGCTAATACACCAACTTGTATGTTGGTCGTAATGAAAGAAAGGAATCTATCTATATGCTTGTTTTTTGACTAAACACATTCAACATGTCAACAGAAAACATCTGTTTTATAATTAAATAAATAAATATAAATATGAAATAAATGTGCATATATACATAAATATATGTCTATTAGGGTTGTACGGTATACCGGTATTAGTATAGTACCGCGATACTAATGAATCGTTTTTGGTACTATACCGTCTCTGAAAAGTACCGGTCCACTGTACACATCCACTGTAATGATACCAAGTACTGTAGCGTATCCAGTCGATACTACTATGATTATGTCGATCTTTTTTGGCATCACAAAATGTTTTTTCGTTTAAAAAAAAATTATATTATGTTTATAAACTCAGGAAATATGTCCCTGGTTAAATGAGGACTTTGAATATGACCAATGTATGATCCTGTAACTACTTGGTTGGGTATCGCATTGATACCCATATTTGTGGTATCATCCAAAAACTGATGTAAAGTATCAAACAACAGAAGAATAAGTGATTATTACATTTTAACAGAAGTGTAGATAGACATGTTAAAAGAGAAAGTAAGCAGATTTTAACAGTAAATGAACAAGTAGATTAATAATTCATTTTCTACCACTTGTCCCTAATAATTTTGACAAAATAATAGAATTGCATACGTCAGCAGCTGAATTAGGAGCCTTTGTTTGTTTACTTACTACTAAAAGACAAGTTGTCTTGTATGTTCACTATTTTATTTAAGGACAAACTTGCAATAAGAAACATATGTTTAATGTGCATAAAGATTTTGTGTAAAAATAAAGCCAATAAGGCAATGGTCCCCTTTATGTAACGGTACCAGGGGGAAGGATACGGGATGCAGATGTAAAGCTCAACAGGTTTATTTTGAGCTTTGATGATGCGCTGGGGTGTGTATGCTACTATGTGTGTGAAGCAGGACTATGTGAAGTATCAACAATGAAAATGTTATCAGGAGTTTGATGTATGTGCGTGTTGGTTGGAAAAGGCAAACAAGTCCACAGGAGCTGGGCAGAAGAAGGTCCGTAATCCAGGCGGGGGGTCCGTGAGGCTGGAGAGAGGCGTCCTGAAGTCTGTGTCCAGAGCGAGGGTCGAGGATCGAGGGAGGCAGTCAGAATCCGGAGGGAGATCCAGGGAAGTGAGGCGCACAGCTTACTTCCAAGGCAATAGAGGGTATTCTGAGGGGACAAGGAAAATGACAAGGATAGGTGAGCACAAGGGCAGAGGTACACGGAGAGAGAGCTAGAGACGATATAACACTGTACCATACAGATGGCTACGTTCTGGCATTGGAACGCAGGTTGTGCTGGTCTAAATAGTGTGCCGTGTCATCAGCTTCAGGTGCGTTGATTGTAAAGTGTGGCCAGCCCTGATCTAGAATACCTGTTTTATAGAAATAATGGTGTCATCTGGTTTGGATTCAGTGTCTTCTTGACCCAACAACCAGCTGACTAACATGTTGCGTGAACAGTACATTCTCATGTTTTATCCATAATGAATGTGCGTATATGCTATTTTGGGTTTATTAACAACTCTACTGTTGCACTGTGTTATCCGTCTGAGAGACGAGTGGGAACTCCTTATGCAGCATCATCGTGCCAAAGTACCATTTTCTCACTTTGTGTCTTTTTTTCCCCCCACATTCATTATCCTACGCATCCACCAGGGAAGAAATATGTATCACAATAGTTAGTATTGTTCATTGTTTTGGTGTTTGTCTTTTTAACCCTCGCAATAGTGATTGATCACAGATTAGGTTGGTTTCTGTGTATATACACAATGCTGAATTTCCCCCAGGGATCAATAAAATACTTTTTATTCTATTCTATGTATTCTATTCCTGCAAAATGTGTTCAATTCAAAGTAATACAAGAAGTGAACAAATTAAGTGAATGGAGAATTGACATTTGCGAACGGGTTAAGCCTTTTGAACGGCTCTTCTAAGTGACGACAAGTACCGATTCACAGTTGTGAGACGTTATTATACGCAAATTGACCACACTGCCCACATGCGTGAGCCTCTAGTGTTCATTCTGCCTTCAAGTAAACAAATCACAGCATCTCCGAGTTTGAGTTGGTTTTGGGTGAAGGGAAATTCAAAATCAGAATCAGAATCAGAATCAGAAATACTTTATTACTCCCCGAGGGGAAATTAAAATGTTCAGCAAAATCCCATTCAAGATCAGAACAACATTACAGGGAGACAGAACAGGATCGCTGACGGGTCTGCAAACTTCCAGTGCCCCTTACAAAAAAGGTGAGAAACAGGTAAATGCTGTGGTGGGTGTGAGAAGAAAAAAAAATTTAGTCTAAGCCTGGGGCCCTGGAGAGGGGGTCAAGACTAAGACCAAGGGAAAAAAACTCATAGCCATAGCACACATAAATGTGTGTAAGAGGGAAACATCAAACATCAAAGAACACAAACCATACCATACCATACCATACCAACTTTAATTATAAAGCCCTTTAAAAACAAGCACAGTTGAAAAACAAAGGGCTGTACACCACAAAGAAATAGAGCAAAGGACAGACTAACAGAAATAAAAATACACATTGAAAAAGCAAATATAAATTATCCTAAGAACAATTTGTTAGATAAAAAAAACAGTTTAAAAGTAAAAAACAGTTAAAAAAAGTTAAAAACTAAAAACAGTTTAAAATCTCATGCTGGGTTAAAAGCCAGTCAAACGACATTAAAGACATTAAAAGAGCAGAGCTGATGCAACCAGCCATTTCTAAATACAGCTACAAAAGTAAAACAACAACAACAAAAATAAAATAAGAAACATGTACACTGGGACAAGCGGTAGAACATGGATGGATGGATACACTGCGGTGGCCTCTGCGGTGTTCCACACCATCGTCTGCCTGGATGGGGGGATCATGGGCAGAGACAGGAGCAGACCCAACAAAGCAACCAAGAGAGCCGACTCCAACTCTCGGGCAGTGTCCAGTCCGCATGGATGAGCGAGGATAAGTCCAAGGAGACCGAGGCATCCGATACATGCTCATTCAGCCAAGACACTGTGATACTTGTCGGTCCCGGCGCTCGGCGCTAGCTCCGCAGCCCTGTCTCTTCATCCGCATCTCTTCCAGTCTCTCCAAACGGACTCTGGTGTGGCAGAGACCCAGCAGCTGGTCTCCATGGTCAAAAGGCTCCCGGGAGGCAGATCCGGAAGTTCACAAAAAGCACCGCAGAAGTCACTAAAGTGCCACCCCTTGTCGCACAGTCCCAAATTTTGGTCATAGCATGAGGATATGGCAACACCAATCCCAACCAATGTGTTGTTGGTGGGATGTGTGAATTTGAAGTATTGTGATCGAAATATATATTAGTGTTTGTTCTCATGATGAAAATGAGTTATTTAAAATTAAAATTGAGATCCTCAAATTTCGGTTCCTTGTTTTCTCACTGGCACTCATTAAGGGCGGACGCTCTCTTTTCTTCTCCCTTATCTTTCCTGCTTGCTTCTTTGTCTTGTCTTGTCTTAACTCTCTTGTGGCCTCTTTTTGCACTGCTCTCCAAATCTAAACATCGGGACTAATTAACTGGCCTCTCAACAAGATCTTGGGTTTGGGGGAACCTGCTTTTCTTGACGGAGCGGTTGTTGCTGGACACACAACGGACTCTGGGGAGAAGGAGTGCCGCGTGCCTGGCGATCCACCTATTGGGAATTATGACAACAGGACATCTGCTGATTGGAATAAGCGTTGGTCTGGTTTGTCGACAAATTGGAAGTTGCTGGCAGTCTTCAAAGTACCCCAAAGCTGCCACAAATGATTGGAGGATGCGGGCAGAACTGTGGACACTCTTGTAATTTGGACAACATCGGACTGTCTGCCCTGCAGGATGAATTTGAGGACCATTATTAGACAATTTATAGTGAAAAGCAAATTTCATTTTCACTCGCATACAAAACATTCTAACTTGGATTGTTTCCCTGGCTTCAAGACTCTCACAAAGGACAATGTGGCGAAGACACAACAAACTTCCTTCTTGTCTCTCATGGACACACACCTGTTGTTGTTGACTTTGGACTGACTGGCGGCTGTAATCACACCAAGGCCGCGGAACAGAGACACGCTTTGGGCTTACACACACACATCCACGATAAATATATGCCACACACCCCCCCTTCTGACGCTCTCGACGCTTAAATCCCTTAGGGGCGATGGATGGCTGACTCGCGCTTATACAGCAGCAGCCGGCCTCCGTAGCTCCCATTCCTTTTCCTCTGTTGCAAGTTTTGTTGATTCTATGTACCGTATTTTTTGGACTATAAGTCGCTCGGGAGTATACGTCGCACCGGCCGAAAATGCACAATAAAGAAGGAAAAAAACATATATATGTCGCACTGGAGTATAAGTTGCATTTTTTGGGGAAATTTATTTGATAAAATCCAACACCAAGAATAGACATTTGAAAGGCAATTTAAAATAAATAAAGAATAGTGAACAACAGGCTGAATAAGTGTACGTTATATGACGCATAAATAACCAACTGAGAACGTGCCTGGTATGTTAACGTAACTTATTATGGTACGGGTCATTCAAATAACTATAACATATAGAACATGCTATACGTTTACCAAACAATCTGTCACTCCCGATCGCTAAATCCGATGAAATCTTTTTCCTCTGTGTCGCCTCTGGTATGCGCCCCGCTAGAGTCCTTTCTTTCTGCTGCTCGATTGCTGTTCTATGCATCATATTTCATTACGTCCAGCTTGTAATCTGCAGTATATGATTTCCTTTTCGGTGCCATTTTAGTTCAGTCCTTCTCAGTTTTTATAAGTTACCGCGATTGTTGATATGATCCATTTTAATTGCTCCGACAGTAGTGTATAGCATATAACAGTTAGCATATCATGGCCCACAGTGCACTTCTGCCATGAACCGCCCCCCACCAAATTCTTATTGGTTGGCGTGTGAGTGACGATTGCTGACGTGTGTGACGATTGCGGACATTTTCTTCGTCGCTCACACGAATGAGATAAATAATATTATTTGATATTTTACAATAATGTGTTAATAATTTCACACATAAGTCCCTCCGGAGTATACGTCACACCCATGGCCAAACTATGACAAAAACGTTGATTTATAGTCCGAAAAATACAGTAACTTGTTTATGTGTGCTATGGCTATGAGTTTTTTTTTCTTGGCCTCAGTCTGAACCCCCTCCCTGGAGTCCAGCTTTTGACTGAATATTTTTTTACTCCTCCACCCTCCCCCATTCCCCAGCGTTTACCTGTTTTCTCACCTTTTTTGTAAGGGGCGCCAGAAGTTGGCAGACCCGTCAGCAATCCTGTTCTGTCTCCCTGTATTGTTTGTCTGATCTTCAATGGGATCGTGCTGAAAATCTTAATTTCCCCTCGGGGATCCATCCATCCATTTACTACCGCTTATTCCCTTCGGGGTCGCGGGGGGCGCTGAAGCCTATCTCAGCTACAATCGGGCGGAAGGCGGGGTACACCCTGGACAAGTCACCACCTCATCGTAGGGCCAACACAGATAGACAGACAACATTCACACTCACATTCACACACTAGGGCCGATTTAGTGTTGCCAATCAACCTATCCCCAGGTGCATGTCTTTGGAGGTGGGAGGAAGCCGGAGTACCCGGAGGGAACCCACGCAGTCACGGGGAGAACATGCAAACTCCACACAGAAAGATCCCGAGCCCGGGATTGAACCCAGGACTACTCAGGACCTTCGTATTGTGAGGCAGACGCACTAACCCCTCTTCCACCGTGCTGCCCCCCTTGGGGATTAATAAAGTATATCTGATTCTGATTCTGAAATGTTACAGTACGATAGTTTCAGTTAGATGTACAGTAATCTCTCGTTGATCACTGACAGTTGCAAATTAATTTCCTATACAAGTCGGAATGATTAATTGTAGAGTGAACATTTTAATAGTTAAAGCATAACAAAACTGTTTACGACCTTTACTGCTTTTAACATTATATACACTATTTTAATCCCTTTTATCCAAGACAGTCATGCTGTCTGAGGCTGAACCAATCAGCACGCTCTTTAATTTTCCTGAGGGGACTCTTCTGAAGGAATCAATAAAGTACTATCTATCTATAAGGTTTAAAGTCATCCAACATCTTCAATCACTGTCCCTGAAAACCTCAAATAAAGCCAGAAATCTTGGGGTTATTTTAGATTCTGATTTACATTTCGACAGTCACATCAAATCAGTAACAAAATCGCCCTAATTTCACCTCAAAAATGTAACAAGACTTAGAGGGCTCATGTCAGCTCAAGACTTAGAAAAACTTGTACATGCCTTTATTACCAGTAGGCTAGACTATTGTAATGGTCTCCTTGCAGGTCTTCCCCAAAAAACTGTCAGGCAGCTACAGCTTGTTCAGAACGCTGCTGCTAGAGTTCTTAAAAAGACCAAAAAATGTGAGCACGTTACACCAATTCTTAAATCCTTACATTGGCTCCCTGTACATCAGAGAATTGATTTCAAAATCCTCCTGCTCACATATAAATCACTACATGGTCTAGGGCCGAAGTATATCACCGATATGCTCCCACTATATAAGCCCTCTAGATCACTAAGATCTTCTGAGACCAATCTGTTAGCAGGTTCCCAGAGTAAACTCAAATCAAGGGAGAGCATCATTCAGTCACTATGCAACAAATAGCTGGAATAAACTTCCTGAAGATGTCAGACTTTCCCCAACTCTGACTACTTTTAAAACTAGACTAAAAACTTTTATGTTCACCTTAGCTTTCAGCTAAATCTTTTAACTTTTAACGTCCGCACTGTTTTTATTTTTATTGTCTGCATTTTAATTTTGCTTTTAGTTTCTTTCATTTCACTTTGTTGTCTGTGAAGCACTTTGAGTCTGCCTTGTGTATGAAAAGTGCTATACAAATAAAGTTGCCTTGCCTTGCCTCTATCTAGCTGCTTGGTTTGGTCACACCTTGTGGCCAATAGTACTGCAGTATTGATCTTTTAAGTCCAGTTAGCCATTTGTATGCTTATAAATGCTTAATTTGGGCCAAAAAATATGAACAGCATGCTTTAAAAAAATCTGTGACAGAATGAAGTCTGAAGTATCAAGGGACAATTGTTTTATGTTTCAGTAGGGATCCTTTGTCGCCTACCTGTGTTTTTTTGTTTTGTTTGTTTTCCTCACTATTTATTTTTCAGTTAGGTATGAGGGATGAGCGCAAGGACGGCATCATTATCTTTGAAGGTTATATTTATCATTTTGATGAACACTGTCGCGATCCAGCTGTGAGGTGAGTTTGTTATGTTAGGTGTGATTTGTAGACTACCCTTTAGGCAATATTGGGGCACACCGCATTCTGAAAACGTTGGGAAAGTCTTTTAAAAGGTAGCACTGGGTTTTCGAAAAGGGACCAACAATGAGCCCATTATGTTTGTTTACTTTGATTGCTTTTTACACGACTTAAAGGCTTTAGTCCACTTACAATTTTCTGGGCCCACTGACTCCACACTACCACGTACTTTCCAAATGGTTTTCTTAATAAACGTGAAACTTTCCCATCATCTTGACCTTTGTGAAAACTCTTGTATTAGCACTCAGTCATTTATTGGGTAGCTGTAAGCACCGGTGGCAAACAGATGGGCCGGCACTGACAGCGACACACTGCTTGGGCAGCTGTGAGAGCGTGGAGGCAAGAGGTAATGAATAATCATCTACCACGAGCCTCCGACTGATTCATATTAATAACGAGCTGTTGTAATTACATTTTGACAACTTGCCGGATCTCTGGGACCAAATGAGACCAGTATGTTGTGATTTGGATCATACTGCTTAGTTCCCTTTCAGTGCTGAACGGGGACCTATGATGATTCTTATCTACATTTAACGCACTTCCTTGTGGTTTAGATATGTGTTGGCTATACTTTGGCGTACAATTTGCTCCACAGCCACGTTTTTGACCAAGTATGGCTGGAAAACGGTTTGTTTTGTGGTTCTTCAACATGACCAAGGCTATCTAAACATCCATTGTCTACCGCCAATTTTTTACAGATCAGATCCAACCACGGCCTCTTTTGTATGTGGATTAGGGTGGTGCAGTATACTGGTATTAGTATAGTACCGCGATACTAAAGTGCTAAGGTACTACACCGCCTCTGAAAAGTACCGGTACGCCACCCCCTGGTTTTACGAGCAGACGAGCATGTTCGGCAGCGCACAATCACGTAGTACTTACAAGCAGACACAGTGTGTAGACAGAAAAGGCATTGGCTTAAAAACCAACGATAAAGGTGATGTTATAACACTGAAACGCCCTCAGGAAGAGGTGCTTTAAAGGGGAACATTATCACAATTTCAGAAGGGTTAAAACCATTAAAAATCAGTTCCCAGTGGCTTATTTTATTTTTCGAAGTTTTTTTCAAAATTTTACCCATCACGCAATATCCCTAAAAAAAGCTTCAAAGTGCCTGATTTTAACCATCGTTATAAACACCCGTCCATTTTCCTGTGACGTCACACAGTGATGCCAACACAAACAAACATGGCGGATAGAACAGCAAGATATAGCGACATTAGCTCGGATTCAGACTCGGATTTCAGCGGCTTAAGCGATTCAATAGATTACGCATGTATTGAAACGGATGGTTGTAGTGTGGAGGCAGGTAGCAAAAACGAAATTGAAGAAGAAACTGAAGCTATTGAGCCATATCGGTTTGAACCGTATGCAAGCGAAACCGACGAAAACGACACGACAGCCAGCGACACGGGAGAAAGCGAGGACGAATACGGCGATCGCCTTCTAACCAACAATTGGTATGTGTTTGTTTGGCATTAAAGGAAACTAACAACTATGAACTAGGTTTACAGCATATGAAATACATTTGGCAACAACATGCACTTTGAGAGTGCAGACAGCCCATTTCAGGCGTGCTAAGAACATATATTTTTCCACGATTTCAGCACTCAGGTTAACCATACCTAAATAGACACAAAATCCTGCATTACACAAGACTACCCAAATGTACTCGAATGATTGAAAAAAATAAATGTTTTTAAGCTAAATTATTGGTAAACACAGTTTATGTATAATAATTTACGTAAAACCGCGAGTAATGAATAAAGTTTTCATCAATTAATATATTCTGTAGACATACCCTCATTCGCTCTCTTTTCCTGAAAGCTGATCTGTCCAGTTTTGGAGTTGATGTCAGCATCTGCTTTGAGTGTCGCAAGATATCCACACATTCTTGCCATCTCTGTCGTAGCATAGCTTTCGTCGGTAAAGTGTGCGGAACAAACGTCTGACCATTTCGTCGGCTTTCCCCACAGCCTCGTATTTTGAACAAATTCCGTCAAATTTCTTGCCACTTTTGTATCTTTGGGCCACTGGTGCAACTTGAATCTGTCCCTGTTCGTGTTGTTACACCCTCCGACAACACACCGACGAAAGTGAGAAACTGGCGGATTGCTTCCCGATGTGACGTCACAACATCGCTCCGAGAGTGAATAATAGAAAGGCGTTTAATTCGCCAAAATTCACCCATTTAGAGTTCGGAAATCGTTAAAAAAAATATGGTCTTTTTTCTGCAACATCAAGGTATATATTGACACTTACATAGGTCTGGTGATAATGTTCCCCTTTAAGACATGGCTAGCTAGCTAGCGGCTAAAGTCCAGCCCCAGTCGGCAGAATTTTAGCTATTTTTAAATCACTAATCCTTGCCTCCATGGCGACAAATAAATTAAGTTTCTTACAAGTATCATCCCTGCAGGACGAGGAATAGCTAAACATGCTTCACTATACACCGTAGCTCACCGGCGTCAAAATGTAAACAAACGCCATTGGTGGATCTACACCTAACATCCACTGTAATGATACTAATTACAGTAGCGTATCTAGTCGATACTACTATGATTACGTCAATATTTTTTGGCATCAAAACATCTTTTGTTTTTTTTAAATGTATATTATATTTATAAATTCAGGAAATATGTCCCTGGACACATGAGGACTTTGAATATGACCAATGTATGATCCTGCAACGACTTGGTTTTGATTGATACCCAAATTTGAGGTATCATCCAAAACTAATGTAAAGCATCCAAACAACAGAAGAATAAGTGATTATTACATTTTAACAGAAGTGTAGATAGAACATGTTAAAAGAAAAAGTAAGCAGATATTAACAGTAAATGAACAAGTAGATTAATAAGACATTTTCCACCACTTGTCCTTAATAATGTTGACAAAATAATAGAATGATAAATGACACAATATGTTACTGCATTTGTCAGCAGACTAATTAGAACCCTTTGTTTGCTTACTTACTAATAAAAGACAAGTTGTTTAGTATGGTCACTATTTTGTTTAAGGACAAACTTGCAATAAGAAACATATGTTTAATGTACCGTATAATTTTTTTGTTAAAATAAAGCCAAAAATGCAATTTTTTGTGGTCCGCTTTACTTAGAAAAGTCTCAAAGTACCGAAAAGTATCGAAATAATTTTGGTACCGGTACCAAAAATATTGGTATCGGGACAACACTAATGTGGATATTAACACTGCAACTAACAATTATTTTAATAGTCAATTAGTCAATGATTATCTTAACGATTAGTCGACTAATCGGATAATAAAGTGTGCACATATTTAATGGATCTAATTTGTCCATCGACTTTTAAATGCATCTTAATTTAATTTAGGCATGTGCTTACGTACAACAAAGATGACATTCGTTCATAAATACTTAGTTTCACTGTAACTGGGCTGCTCATTCAGCTGTTACAAAAATACAAATTACTATTAAAATGTTTTACATTTAAAAGAAAGGAAAGGCTACGTGCTAAAAAAAAAAAAAGAACCTTGTTTATGTATTTTTTTTAAAAAACAGTTAAAATAGCAGCAATGAGAACCAACAACAAAACACAAAATCGAACTTTCTCAAAAAGAAATGCATTTTGTAATGCACACTGGTATATAGACTTTTGATAAACTCTTGGCAGTTTTAGCACTGTGTGTGTGTGTGTGTGTGTGTGTGTGTGTTTCTTGTATTTGCGCCCTTCTTGAGACATCTACAAGGAAAAGTACCTTCCATGTGAGGACCGGTGAACAAGTTAGGACATAAATCATGGTCCCAATACGGAAAACCATTGCATCTAATAGAGAATGTCTCATTTTCACCCCTTGGTGGTGAAATCTATCAAAATTAGGGTGGTCCCAAAAAGGAGGGATTTTTCAAATTGACTGTGTGTCGGTTTTAAAAGTGCTCCCCCTCTGGTCAACATATGAAATGACAAGTGTGTGTAAAAATTTGAAGTGCTCCCCCTCTGGCCAACATATGTTATACCAAGTGTGTGTAAGAAATTGAAATGTGCTCCCTTTGGCCAAAATTATTTAAAGAAAATGAAAAACAAATGTATATATTGACAAACTGTAATAACTTGAAGTAAATAATGAAGAATAAAAACCTATTACAAACAAAAAATTCCCCCCAAAAAATAAATAACTAAAAGCAGTCATTTTCTCACAATGTGTCGACTTTTTTCTTATAAAATTGGGAACAATTTCTCATGTTCTTTCTGTTTGTGTAAAATTGCTATATTTTCTCATAAAATGATTATTTTTTTATGTAAAATTACTCTTTTCTATTGCAAAATGGTGACATTTGTCATATAAAATTCGGACTTGCATCACCACATTGACAATTATGTTGTCGTTCGTCTAAAATAGTGACATTTTTTGAGTAAAATTATGACTTTTGTCATAATTTTCCAGAGTAAAATTCAGATTATTTTTATAATATTGCCAAAATTTAAGTTTTCTTACAAAATTTTGGTAGCGACTCTTTTCATAAAATTGCCAACATTTTAAGCTTTTCTTGTAAAATTGCGACTGTTATTGAGTAAAATTCCAACTTGTATCATAATATTGCACAAATGTTCCGTTTTCCTTGTAAAATTTTGACTTGCGTTGAGTAAAATTACGACTTTTATTATAATACTGCCCAAATTCAAAGTTTTTCTTGTGAAATTGTGACATTTTTCTTGTGAAATTCCAACTCATTTTTCACAACAAGCTTTTTTATATATGCATATATGCATGTATATATTCTTAATGTTGTAAATACAAATCTTTGTATATCCACAAAGAGTGGTCCTAAAGAGGTAGGCATTTTTCGGAGGTGTCAAGAAGGTAACAAATGTAAGAGTGTGTGTGTGTGTGTGTGTGTGTGTGTGTGTGTGTGTGTGTGTGTGTGTGTGTGTGTGTGTGTGTGTGTGTGTGTGTGTGTGTGTGTGTGTGTGCATTGTGCATTTTTTTTATGACATTGCAAATTGACGCTGCTTTAAAACGTACTTAAACTGGTGTAGACAAAGTTTAGTTGGTTGATTTTGGCTAAAATGATAGTTAAAGTTATTTTTCAAACAACTTCGTCTCACTTTTGTTAGCTAGCTAGCAAGGTAGAAGCTAACAGTAGTCTTACCAAGGCTGTGTCCGTATCCTCCCTCCAAATGTATGACATCATAATACCCAAAATCCCACAGCAATAGTTTGACCCCTTCATTCATACATATTTTTCTACCACTTTCTATCCCTCTCGGGATCGCGGTACTAATTAATTAAAAACGATACCACACTGCTTCTGAAAAATACCGGTACTTTCATTTTTCGTCACATCGTAACATTGCTGGTAAAAAGAGCAAAGGCGCATGTTAAACAACGCACACACACGCAGTACTCCCAAGTAGAAACAGCGTGGAGATAGAAATGGGAGAATGAACGCATTTTGTCTTAAAAACTAAGGATAACATTGAAGCTATAAACATTGAAGCGCCGTTCAGCAAGAGGTGCTTAGCTCTTGCTCTTGTTAGCCTTTAGCTAACTATCGGCTAACATCCGTTCACAGTCAGGAGTGTTTTAGCTACTTCTAAATCACCAAACCTCGCCGCCATGCGGACAAAAAACTATAATTCTTACAAATATAATCCATGCAGGACTAGGAATAGCTAAACATGTTTCACTATATACCGTAGGCCAGGGGTGTCAAACTCAAATACAGAGTGGGTCAAAATTTAAAGCCGTGGGCTAAGGTTGAACAAATTAACCTTTTAATAGGGACTCCAGCAAGTTTTGCATTGAATATTGAACAAGCAAGGCTTATATAACTTTATAGTGACATGCAAAATCCAGTTTCAAATAATAATACTAATAATTAAAAAAATATCAATGGCATATCAAATAAAATTTAAATAAAAATTGAATGCCACTTTTCTATGTGCAGCCTTCTGAGGTAAATATCAACATTAACTTTTTCCACAGGCTAATACATTTGAAAATAAAATAACAATAATGAATGAATCAAACATTCAAGCCTTGAAGTAGCAAGAGAAAGTGCATGAATAAAACGTTAATTATTGCTCAGTTTGCTACACTGATTTGCTTTAACACTGACTATGGAACAAGCAATGAATGAATGAATGAATGAATGAATGAATGAAATAAGTTTATTTCGGTCATATAATCAACCATTAACCATTTTGTGTGACCAGTTTAACAGTACAGATTAGACATATTCAACAGTCATACACATTTACACACAAAAAGAAAACAAAAGAAAAATAATTACCGAAAAAGGCATAGTCTGAAGCCAAAGCTTATATTTGCTTATCCTATACCTCCACACTGATTTGCTTTAACACTGAATATGGAACAAGCAGCGCTTATATAACTTAATAGTGCAAAATCAACTTTCAAAAAACAAACGAAAAAACATCAATGGCATATTAAATACAATTTAAATAAAAAATGTAATGCCTCTTTTCGATTTGCAGCCTTCTGAGGTAAATATCAACATTAACTTTTTCCACAGGCTAATACATTTGAAAATAAAATAACAATGACTAAATCAACCATTTAGATCATGGGTGTCAAACTCTGGCCCGCGGGCCAAATTTGCCGCTGTAACACCGCATTCACCGCTAATACTCATACTTGCCAACCTTCCCGATTTTCCCGGGAGACTCCCGAATTTCAGTGCCCCTCCCGAAAATCTCCCGGGGCAACCATTCTTCCGAATTTCTCCCGATTTCCACTCGGACAACAATATTGGGGGCGTGCCTTAAAGTCACGTCCGCTTTTCCTCCATACAAACAGTGTGCCGGCCCAGTCACATAATACATGCAGCTTTTACACACACACAAGTGAATGCAAGGGATACTTGGTCAACAGCCATACAGGTCACACTGAGGGTGGCAGTATAAACAACTGTAACACTGCTACAAATATGCGCCACACTGTGAACCCACACCAAACAAGAATGACAAACACATTTCGGGAGAACATCCGCACCGTAACACAACATAAACACAACAGAACAAATACCCAGAACCCCTTGCAGCACTATCTTTTCCAGGACGCTACAATATACACCCCCCGCTACCACCAAACCCCGCCCCCCCAACCCCGCCTCCGCCCACCAAGTTAATGTTGATATTTACCTCAGAAGGCTGCAAATCGAAAAGAGGCATTACATTTTTTACTTAAATTTTATTTAATATACCATTGATGTTTTTCCGTTTGTTTTTTGAAAGCTGATTTTGCACAATTAAGTTACATAAGCGTTGCTTGTTCCATATTCAGTGTTAAAGAAATCAGTGTAGCAAACTGAGCAATAATTAGCGTTTTATTCATGCACTTTCTCTTGCTACTTCAAGGCTGGAATGTTTGATTCTTTAAATATTGTTATTTTATTTTCAAATGTATTATTAGCCTGTGGAAAAAGTTCATTTTGATGTTTACCTCAGAAGGCTGCAAATAGAAAAGAGACATTCAATTTTTATTTAAATTTTATTTGATATGCCATTGATATTTTTTTATTATTATTATTTTAAACTCAATTTTGCATGTCACTATAAAGTTATATAAGCCTTGCTTGTTCAATATTCAATGCAAAAGTTGTTTGGGTCCCTATTAAAAGGTTAATTTGTTCAACCTTGGCCCGCGGCTTTGTTCAGTTTTAAATTTTGGCCCATTCTGTATTTGAGTTTGACACCCCTGATTTATATTTTTTTACTGCTCATTTTGCAACACACTGATCTAATCTGATGTGCCCAAGCCAGATACCTGCCATTGTTTCTTGGATGCTAGTTCATTAATGTTGGGGCTCAGGCTTTGAGCTGAGGCAACCTTCATTATCGAATGAAGGTGTTCATCTGTCAGACGTATCCTGTGAGACGTTTTCGTCATCTTCATTGAGGAGAAAAGTTGCTCACATAGATAAATGCTGTTGAACATGGAGAGCAATTGAGCAGCTTGGGTGCGGAGCTGAGGCATTGTGTCAGGGATGAATTGTGGAAAGTGTGCGGCGCCAACAGCATCATACTTTGACTTCAGCGTGTCATCACACTGGAGTTCAATCAGCTCCATTTGGAGGTTACTTGCTGCTTTTTCCACATCAACTGCGAAGGGATTACTAAGTAGTTCAAATCTACATTTCTGACCATAAAAGTCGCCAAATCGCCGGCTAAACTCAGCGCCAAGTACACTGAGTTTTTCAGCAAACTGTGCGCACACAGCGATATGCGTTTTTATGGTTTGGCAGCAGGGGAAATGGCCATGGTTTCCTTGCAGCAGCCGATTCTCCCACAGGCAGAGTTTGGTTTTAAAAGCTCTCACTGACGAGTACATATCTGTGATGATGCGGCCCCGCCCCAGTAGCAGCAGGTTCAGGTATGTGTAGCGTCCCGGAAGAGTTAGTGCTGCAAAGCGTTCTGGGTATTTGTTGTGCTGTGTTTATGTTGTGTTATGGTGCGGATGTTCTCCCTAAATGTGTTTGTCATTCTTGTTTGGTGTGGGTTCACAGTGTGGCGCATATTTGTAACAGTGTTAAAGTTTTTTATACGACCACCGTCAGTCAGTGTGACCTGTATGGCTTTTGACCAAGTATGTCTTGCATCCACTTGTGTGTGTGTGTGCGTGTTAAAGCCACATCTATTATGTGACTGGGCCGGCACGTTGGTTGTATGGGGGAAAAGCGTACGAGACGACAGGTTGTAAAGAAGACGCTAAGGGCAATGCCTTTAAGGCACGCCCCCAATATAGATGTTAAATTAAAGTTAAAGTTAAAGTACCAATGATTGTCACACACACACTAGGTGCAGTGAAATTTGTCCTCTGCATTTGACCCATCCCCTTGTTCACCCCCTGGGAGGTGAGGGGAGCAGTGGGCAGCAGCGGTGCCGCGCCCGGGAATCATTTTTGGTGATTTAACCCCCAATTCCAACCCTTGATGCTGAGTGCCAAGCAGGGAGGTAATGGGTCCCATTTTTATAGTCTTTGGTATGACTCGGCCGGGGTTTGAACTCACAACCTACCGATCTCAGGGCGGACACTCTAACCACTAGGCCACTGAGTAGGTCCGGATTTCACTGAAATTCAGGGGTTTCCCGGGAAATCGGGAGGATTGGCACAGCCGCTGTATAATACCGGCGGGCCAGCTCTAATGTTAATTTGATATTGCCTCAAGGGCCAAATGAAATTACCGTATTTTTCGGAGTATAAGTCGCACCTGCCGAAAATGCATAATAAAGAAGGAAAAAAACATTAGGCAACTTTCATAAACTATGAAAAGAACTGCGACTTATAGTCCGAAAAATACGGTACACGGCGGGCCAAATTTCAGAGTTTGACACCCATGCTGTAGGCGCTCCTCAATGTAAACAAATACACCCCTGGACCCAGGAGAACTTTAATTATGACCAATGTAGTACCCTATAATTACTTGGTATTAAATTAATACCAACATATGTAGTATGAGCCACAATTTATATAAAGTATCAAATGACAGAAAAATAAGTGTTTGTTACATTTTAACTAGGGATGTCCAATAATGGCTTTTAGCCGATATCCGATATTCCGATATTGTCCAACTCTTTAATTACCGATACCGATATCAACCGATACCGATAGCAACCGATATATGCAGTCGTGGAATCAACACATTACTATGCCTAATTTGGACAACCAGGTATGGTGAAGATAAGGTACTTTTAAAAAAAAATTAATAAAATAAGATAAATAAATTAAAAAAAAATTTTGGAATAAAAAAGAAAGTAAAACAATATAAAAACAGTTACATAGAAACTAGTAATTAATGAAAATGAGTAAAATTAACTGTTAAAGGTTAGTACTATTAGTGGACCAGCAGCACGCACAATCATGTGTGCTTACGGACTGTATCCCTTGCAGACTGTATTGATATATATTGATATATAATGTAGGTACCAGAATATTAATAACAGAAAGAAACAACCCTTTAGTGTGAATGAGTGTGAATGAGTGTAAATGGGGGAGGGAGGTTGTTTGGGTTGGTGCACTAATTGTAAGTGTATCTTGTATTTTTTATGTTGATTTAATAAAAAAAAATATATATATATTTTTATTTTTTTTAAACGATACCGTTGATAAAAAAAACGATACCGATAATTTACGATATTACATTTTAACGCATTTGTTAGCATCCCTAATTTTAACAGAGGTGTACCGATACCAGTACCAATTGTACCAGTTGTCCTTATACCATTGGTATCAGGACAACCCTAGTCGCCACCAAATATATGGGTAGTAGCAAATACAAACAGGATATTTCCTTATTTACAGCCAGGTGAGGGAACTGTTCTGCCAACGGCAGCTTTTTTTTTTAACAGTGTTGTCAGTTTATTGAAAGATAAAACTGCTTTACAAGCGACACTGTGCATGGTATGTGGTATTGTTTTACTATAGCAGAGGGTCATTTTAAGCATCTGGTACGAGATGTTGCAATTTCACATTTAGAAACGCAGACAGCAGAGCCGTACACAGCTTGAAGGAGAGGGCGCTGGCCAAGCATTAGCATGCCCATGTAAGTATGTTCGTCACACATTGACGCCAAAATGCAATGATTTTAAGCTTCTGGTACAATAAATTGTGATTTCACATTTGGAAACACTGGCTGTACTGCCACTGGAGATGCAGACAGCAGAGCAGTACACAGCTTGAAGGGGATGGGGAGGGGGCTAGCCGAGCATTATCATGCCCATATAAGTATGCCAGGCACACATTGACGTCAATGTGATCCCACTGTTAAAAAAAAAACAGTGTTTAGAGGCATCTAAGGCCCCTTCTACACTAAGTCGGCTAAGGTTATCTAGGGTAAATCCCACCTAACCTTATCATTGTCCACACACTGTCAAAGCGTGGATCTTGGGGGGTTTTGTTTTCCCGGAATGCAAAGGAAAGTTGGCGCGGGCAAGGCGTGAAGGTGAGTACATGATTTATTTTTAACTCTAAAATACAAAAGAAAAAAAAAAAAGGCACGCACAAAGACGGAGATAAACTTGGCTAAGAAACAAAAAACCCTTAGACAGAAACTATGGACAAGAAAAACTACACTTACTGTGACGTGAAAAGCATGAAAACTATGGCATGAAATACAAGCATGAAATAAGTCAGCACAGAGCAATTCCAGAATGTCAGGGGTAAGATAGGATAATGTCACCAGGCCGACTGCGTGATAACAACAAGCTTAAATACTGGTGACATGATTAGTGAAAACAGGTGCGTGACTCAAAATTTGAAAACGTGAGACAGGTGCGTGACATGAGGATGTGAAACAGGAAACTAATGGTTACTATGGTGACAAAGCAAGGGAGTGAAGACAAGAACTAAAAAGTGTCCAAAAACCAAGCAAAACATAAGCATACTTGCCAACCCTCCCGGATTTTCCGGGAGACTCCCGAAATTCAGCGCCTCTCCCGAAAACCTCCCGGGACAAATTTTCTCCCGAAAATCTCCCGAAATTCAGGCGGACCTGAGTGACGTGTCGACAGCCTGTTTTCACGTCCGCTTTCCCACAATATAAACAGCGTGCCTGCCCAATCACGTTATAACTGTAGAATGATCGAGGGCGAGTTCTTGGTTTCTTATGTGGGTTTATTGTTAGGCAGTTTTATTAACGTCCTCCCAGCGCGGCAACAACACACAACAACAGCAGTCACGTTTTCGTCTGCCGTAAACAGCAATGTTGTGACACTCTTAAACAGCACAATACTGCCATCTACTGTACATGCATATGTGACAATAACATCTACAACTTTTAAAGAGTGCAGTGCACAACTGCGCACACAACAAGGAGATGAAGCAGAATGCATCATCAGAGAGGGTGTTCAGCATGGTTAGAACATTAGTGACAGAGAATAAAACAAGGATGGACAATTCAACCCTTAACTCAACAATGAGTAGATGAGTGTTATGTGTAAATAAATGAACACTGAAATTCAAGTATTTCTCTTATATATATATATATATATATATATATATATATATATATATATATATATATATAAATATATATATATATATATATATATATATATATATATATATATATATATATATATATATATATATATAGCTAGAATTCACTGAAAGTCAAGTATTTCTTATATATATATATATATATATATATATATATATATATATATATATATATGAAATACTTGACTTGGTGAATTCTAGCTGTAAAAATACTCCTCCCCTCTTAACCACGCCCCCAACCACACCCCCGCCCCGCCCCAACCACGTCCCGTCCCCCCCAAGTATGAACATAACTAAATAAAACATGATCAGACATGACACACACACACAATGGTCTTTTAAGACCCCCTCCCCACCTCTGTCCGCCGGCGCAACGCGACCTAGTACGCATGCGCGGAAAATGCGCACGCCATAGTCGCCTCCAGTGTTGCTTTGTGTGCAAGTTCTTAAATTAAAATTAACTTATCTGAACAACTTATCTGTTGTGGTATTTCAATGAACTGGAATCCAGTGTGCTGTGGGGCCCTATTGTAGTGAATCACACCTGAGACATCATAAATTAATCAAATCTTTAATAAACACCTGAAAGTAAACAATGTGATAAAGAACATTTTACATCAGTCAATCTTGGGATCTAGATATCTGGTCAGGACACTCCTCACTCTTTTGCCTTCACCTTCATTGTCCATTTGTTTTTGGTTACTTCATATACTCTGGACCTAGACGTTGAGTCCGCGACATACATGGTGGACAAATGCAAGGCCAGTCCAAATGCATTCGATGTTTTCCGTAGTCTTCCCTCGTCGACCAGGTAATACAAAGAACACCATCCATCCATCCATCCATCTTCTTCCGCTTATCCGAGGTCGGGTCACGGGGGCAGCAACCTAAGCAGGGAAGCCCAGACTTCCCTCTCCCCAGCCACTTCGTCCAGCTCTTCCCGGGGGATCCCGAGGCGTTCCCAGGCCAGCCGGGAGAGATAGTCTTCCCAACGTGTCCTGCGTCTTCCCCGTGGCCTCCTACCGGTCGGACGTGCCCGAAACACCTCCCTAGGGAGGCGTTCGGGTGGCATCCTGACCAGATGCCCGAACCACCTCATCTGGCTCCTCTCGATGTGGAGGAAGCGGCTTTACTTTGAGCTCCCCCCAGATGACAGAGCTTTTCACCCTATCTCTAAGGGAGAGACCCCCGCCACCCGGCGGAGGAAACTCTTTTTGGCCGCTTGTACCCGTGATCTTGTCCTTTCGGTCATGACCCAAAGCTCATGACCATAGGTGAGGATGGGAACGTAGATCGACCGGTAAATCGAGAGCTTTGCCTTCTGGCTCAGCTCCTTCTTCACCACAACGGATCAATACAGCGTCCGCATTACTGAAGGCGCCGCACCGATCCGCCTGTCGATCTCACGATCCACTCTTCCCTCACTCGTGAACAAGACTCCGAGGTACTTGAACTCCTCCACTTGGGGCAAGATCTCCTCCCCAACCCGGAGATGGCACTCCACCCTTTATCCGGGCGAGAACCATGGACTCGGACTTGGAGGTGCTGATTCCCATCCCAGTCGCTTCACACTCGGCTGCGAACCGATCCAGTGAGAGCTGAAGATCTTGGCCAGATGAAGCCATCAGGACCACATCATCTGCAAATAGCAGAGACCTAATCCTGCAGATAGCCTCAACGCCTTGACTGCGCCTAGAAATTCTGTCCATAAAGGTTATGAACAGAATCTGTGACAAAGGACACGTTACCTTTTTTTTATCACATCCACGGGAGCCAGCAATCTCGTTGTCTCTCCTCTGACAAATGGACAAAGTTTTTCGGCAAGTAGAATCACAGCTGACCTGGACATTGGAAAGTTCTCTTGCCGTCTGAGAAGTGTTGTATCCGAAATAGCTGCAATCGCTTTCTCTTAAGGTATTCATGTGTGATTTCCATCACACATGAATGAATTAATGAATTTAGACCAGTTGATCTGCCGTCTCTTTTCTGCTCTGTCCCCCTCTCCTTCCTGGAAAGGGGGGGGCACAGATTAGGTGACCACAGATGAAACGCTAGCTGTTCAAAGTCGGGACTCGGGATGGACCACTCATCTGTGCATCAGTTGAGGACGTCTCTGCGCTGCTGACTTGTCTCCACCCAAGACGATATCCGGCTGGCCCCACTATGGACTGGACTCTCACACTATGATCTAGATCCACTCGACGTCTATTGCACCGGTCGCCGAGGGGGTGGTCCCCACATCTGCAGTCCCCTCCAAGATTTCTCATTGTAATCCCATTGGGTTGAGTTTTTTCTTGCCCTGATGTAGGATCTGAGCCGATTATGTCGTTGTGGCTTGTGCAGCCCTTTGAGACACTCGTGATTTAGGGCTATATAAATTATCTTTGATTTATGGATTGATGATTACACAAGCGTCTGTACAGACAGAAGGAGAAACACGGGCATGTCTGGATGACTCGCCTCCATCTTTCTAGTGTTTACCTCTGAGTGTAAACAGGTTGTTATGAAGCTGGCTGTAGCGCATTCTTTCTGACATCACTTCCTGTGTGGGGCGCAGTCTTTCTGGCCTCACTTCTTCTCCGAAATCAGTTTGTAAACGATCGATGAGTCCATACAAAGCTAAGAGCCGGAGATTCAAGAAATACACAGCGCACTTACCCGTGTAAAAAAATATTCCAGGAGGGGAACCTTAAATGATGGGTTAGTGTGGCTGAAACGGGGCTTAGGATAAATACTTATTTGTTTAAGGAGTTATCCGGCTTAATGTAGACAGTGCCTAAAACTGCTTGCAGGCTCATTGCTCATTTGACGCTTTGGCAATGCTTAACACAGCTATCCTACATTGTAACAATATTCATAGGTCAGAAAAAAGGAGAATCATCACAGGACCCCTACAAACAAGTTTAGCGATATGCGTTCCTGTTATGCACTCTTTATCATGGATTTCCAATCCCTTTGATTTTTCAGGAAATATGACACAATCTGGCTGAAACAGCCACGTTCAAAGGTTAGACTGACTGGGATATGTTCTTCTGTTTCATCATGCTCTTATTATAGCTTTCATTGTATGAAAACTCCACAGATCCCATCAAATTCAAAAGGAGATTGCATGCCATATGGTTGATATAGCCCAGGTCATTTGTCAAACCAGCAACTTGTCCAACTAACTCAGCTTTAGACCTGTAACTTCAGAAAGGCTTCAAGGGAGGAAACCTTGTCCGTTTAAAAAAAAAATGCCATTTAAGATGCTTGGGATTGGCCCTCGTGTGTGAATGTGAGTGTGAATGTTGTCTGTCTATCTGTGTTGGCCCTGCGATGAGGTGGCGACTTGTCCAGGGTGTACCCCGCCATCCGCCCGATTGTAGCTGAGATAGGCTCCAGCGCCCCCCGCGATCCCAAAGGGAATAAGCGGTAGAAATGGATGGATGGATGGATGGTTGAAGTCAAAGGTCTGTGGACAATACTGTATCTTGTCTTCAGGGACATTTTCCCCATTCAAAATTTCTATCCATTGTTTTTCAAACTTCCAAAATTCCCAAAGTTTTCAACCAATTCAAACCATTCCACCTTCAATCATCCCATCCATCCATTTTTCTACCGCTTGTCCCTTTTGGGGTCGCGGGGGGTGCTGGAGCCTATCTCAGCTGCATTCAGGCGGAAGGCGGGGTACACCCTGGACAAGTCGCCACCTCATCACAGCACCTTCAATCAATCAAAGTTTATTCATACAGCCCTAAAGGAGAAGGGGGCAGAGCAGAAAAGAGACGGCAGATCAACTGGTGTAAAAGGACACATACCTTCAACACATTCAATTCATCCTGGAAATTTAAACAACCATTTTTCCACACTGAACACATTTCCAGGAATTCTTGTTTTTTTCTAACCTTATTTCCAACCTTTTTTAGTGCGATGACTCCTTACAACATTGTTCAACCCATTCCAACCGTTCCACTGTCAAAACATTCCTCTTAGTCAGGACAAAAAAACAAGTCGGTTTAAGAACTTGAAAAATTCCCAGTTTTCCCGAAATTCCGTAATACCATTTCTCAATTAAAAAACTGTTACTACTTCAACATTTCTTGGCGGATTTGAACAATTCCAACATCAACCAATTCAGCTCATTCAGGACAACAAGATTACCACTTAAAATCTTGACAAATAAAATACAGTACCGTATTTTTCGGACTATAAGTCGCAGTTTTTTTCATAGTTTTGCTAGGCTCCAGCGCGATTTATATATGTTTTTTTCCTTCTTTATTATGCATTTTCGGCAGGTGCGACTTATACTCCGGTGCGACTTATACTCCGAAAAATACGGTATGTTTCTGAGTCATCACACCAATCCCAGTAAAGTAAATCCAGATCCACAATAAAAAAAGATATTTACCCACAAAGTCTGTGGCCTGTTAAGTTAGTGTCTAGCTACTACCAGCTGTCCCCCCATGCTGGGAGTCAGAACAATAAAGCCTGCACCCATGATGTCATCCAGGGAAACTTCCCAGAGACAAGTCGATTGAGAGTGAATTATTGACCTGCTCCGGTGGCTCATCTGCAGTTTTTCTTTCCTTTTTTTATGTGAACATAAGGCTTCCAGCTGTGTACAACAATAAACGTCCATGTACTAGCGGCGGGACTGTGTCTGCTGCCGGAATGTGCTGCAGTTGTTCCGTTATCCGCTGTCTGCAAAAGCAGCTGAGAGGGTTGTCTCTGGGTGACATCTCCATTAATGTTTATTACTTTGCTGTGTATCTTAAGGAGAAGCTTGTTCAAATGTAAATTAAGTGCAACATGTCTAGTTTGGGGTAGAAGTGCATTATAGAGAGGAAATTACTTTTGCCACCAGGGAACACCAATATTGGCTTTTGGACGGTGAATCAGTTAAAAATAGGCCATCAAATATAATTACCGACAACTGTGTTTTTCTCCCTAATCGTGAGTGCGCCCTCATGCACGCACTTAAAGTGCTGCATAAATGGATGAACACGGAGGACATAAACTGAAAAAAAAGAAAAAAAAAACAGTCCCGTCCAGTCCATGGCGTTGGTCGTTCTGTGTGATCGTGGATTTGATATGGGGCTCGTATTAAGTTCTGCTTCTGTTGATGCAAAATTAAATTGTCTGAAAATCCTGCCATGCTGTCCTACAACTAGGTCCTCGTAGGTAACCTATTTTAACATTGTTTGTGGAGAGTTCTTGTTCATTTTTACACACAGCTTAGTGGGGACGGTGCCCATGAAGATCTATACCGGTTGGCGATCTGATGTTTCGAGGCCGCCAAGCAAAGAGAAAGCAGTTATTGATTTTCATTGAAGCCATTGCCTACGCCTTTTTACTACCGTGTGGCAGTAAAATGGCTGATCAAACAAAACAGAAGTCATCGTCATGGACCCACTACCTGTGGAAGCTAGCTCTCCAATCAGCTGAACAGACTCAATAAACAACTCCCTGGTGAAGTTTTGGTTAATTTATGAAACTGAAACCATACAAAAAGAATGCAATTGGAAGTAAATAATAATAACACAGACACTTGTGAATGTATTAGCACATTTGCTAATGCTTACGACACTAGCTTGATTTACGACACGATAGCACGTACAAATATGCATGAAAAACACTCTTACAGACATCATACATGGGACGGTTTAGTAAGTAAGAATTGTTTTAGATATATTGTAAAACTTTCAAACGTTGCTTGGAGTGATGAATGAAGAATCCTTTTGAGCAGTAATGTTATGGATGAATAGTAGATGTAACAGGACTTATACTTCCAGTTCAAGACATGAAACAGGAAGTACATTTTCAACCAGCAAGCCATACAAAAAGAATGCAATTGGAAGTTAATAATACTAACACAGACACTTGTGAATGTACACATTTGCTAATGCTAACAACACTAGCTTGATTTACATCACAATAAACGTACAAATATGCATGAAAAACACTCTTACAGACATCACACATGGGACAGTTTAGTAAGTAAGAATTGTTTTAGTTATATTGTAAAACTTTCAAACGTTGCTTGGATTGACGAATGAAGAGTGCTTTTGAGTAGTAATGTTATGGATGAATAGTAGACGTAACAGGACTTATACTTCCAGTTCAAGACATGAAACAGGAAGTACATTTTCAACCAGCAAACCATACAAAATGAATGCCATTGGAAGTTAATAATACTAACGCAGACACTTGTGAATGTACACATTTGCTAATGCTAACCACCAGTGACGTGCAGTCAGGGGAGGCAGGTGAGGCGGGGCCTCACGTGCCATCATGGAAAGAAAAAAAAAGTAAAAAGAAAAAAAAATAATTAATTGTTATATGTATCCAGTGATTATACTATAAAGTTATTTTCTATTTAACTTCACCAGTTTTAGATTATTTTTATTCAAAATCACTGAATTTTCACATTTGCCGTTCAAATACTGAGAAGAGACTTGCGGTGATCAGCAGCCAGTTGAGCCTCACCATGGATTGCGCAATGACTCGGCAAACTGATGTCCTACTGTGCAGTGAGACCGTATTGCTATATGAATTATATTATACATTTCCATAGTTTAGTTAGCTGAGGTATATAATAATGTATTTTGTCAACAACTGTATGTGTGTAACGTATTTCTTGTGCTGAGCAATCATAAAACGGCTGCGAAGACGTGTGAGGCTTGCAGTAATCCTGCCTCATGGTGGTAGAGGGCGCTAGTGATCCCATCATCCCAGGGATCATTTTTGCGACTACTCGGCTGCAGAATAAGTGACAACAAGCAGCAACAGTTAGCGATCGTTTATTTTGTTCTCTCGCCTGGACTTTTAACATGGAGGATTACATATCTAAAATAAAACAGTTTTTGTTATGCCCGTTTGATTGTGGACTATTACTGACACCTTGTGACGATGGGAAAATGCTGCGCGTCATCAGTTTGGGCACTTCCAGTTTACGATGTTCAGTTCATGAGTTCAAGTTGTGTTACCTCTTACAAGCCTTGGAAAAGATAAGTCTGTAAGTAAACTGTTTAACTTGTTTATGTGGCTCAATATGAAGGTGGAAAGTGGCTAAAAGATGTGTATTGAAAAACGATTTTTGTGCACTAATTTAATGGATGTTTGAGGACTTAAAATGGCTGCCGGTCGTGTATTTCCACCATAGAAATAGTTTCAACACTCAGCAGTGTTTGTTTGATGGTGGTGCTGTGTATTTGTGTGGAGCTGATGTTTACATATTGTGTATTGCATTCCAGTGTGTTGATTGAATCATATAGCTTAGACATTGTCATTGTGTGTATTTCAGTTTTACAAAAAAATAAATAAAAGTCCAGTGCAAGACAAAGCAAGATCAACAACAATAAAGAGCCTAAATGGATTCATCTGCTTTGGAACTTTATTAGAACGTCCTGGATTGGTTGTTAGCTGTCTGCCAAGCTGTATAACCTCAACACATATAGTGAGGGCAGAACAGTTTTCTAAACTGGACTTTCATTCGAAGCAGGAGGTAATAATTAAAGGAAGATCTCCATCGAGACAGAGAGACTTTTAAAACTGAAGAAAGACAAGGAAGACTTCTATAAACAAGTTATCGATGCTTTTGTTCAGAAGGAGCGGCGCATGGACCTCATTTATAAGTAAATGTAAAACCACAATAACGTTTTTTTTTATTAAATGTACTTTTTTGTATGCTACAGTTTGTATGTGTAAAGTTAAAGTTAAGTTAAAGTACCAATGATTGTCACACACACTAGGAGTGGTGAGATTTGTCCTCTGCATTTGACCCATCCCCTTGATCACCCCCTGGGAGGTGAGGAAAGCAGTGGGCAGCAGCGGCGCCGCGCCCGGAAATCATTTTTGGTGATTTAACCCCCAATTCCAACCCTTGATGCTGAGTGCCAAGCAGGGAAGAATGCTGGTATGAGCTTTTAGACATAACCCGTTAACTGCTGCCAATCAAATGGTGAATAAGATACTCTTTAGGGTTCATATGTTTGTAAATCTGACTGTGATGAAGTCAGTGCCTCACCAGCCATGAACCTCACCGCACGTCACTGCTAACCACACTGGCTTGATTTACATCTCGATAGCGCGTACAAATATGTATGAAAAAAACACATGGGACGGTTTAGTAAGTAAGAATTTTAGTTATATTGTAAAACTTTCAAACGTTGCTGAGAGTGATGAATGAAGAATCTTTTCGAGCAGCAACGTTATTGACGAATAGTAGACATAACAGGACTTATACTTCCAGTTCAAGGCATGGAACAGGAAGTACATTTTCAACCAGCATCTATTGCTGTGACCAGACTTGTCCCAAAAGATGGCGCCATAGCAAAAACAATAAGACCTTGTCAGTGTCTCTGTCGGTGTTATATGAAAAAATATTTGTTGAATACAAAACATTACGGCCGTTAGCGAAGAAAAATCCATAAATTAGCCGCACCGTCTTACAAGCCGCAGGGATCAAAGTAGGGGTGGGGAGGGGGGGAGTAGCGTCTTATAGTCCGGGGAAATATGGTAATCGCCTTTATATGACACACCTGTGAGGTGGTCTCGGCTAAAGAGAATATTTAACTAGTACAGATTTTGACATATTTTTTTAACATTTGAGTGAATATGTCTTTTGTGATTATAGAAAATGTTAGATATTTGAATTCAGCTCATGGAAGAAAAGTGTTAAGTGTATGTGATGACACAGGCGGGCAGCATGAAAGGTGAAGTACAGCAATGATGGCGCAAGGTTTACAAAATACTTTGCATACCAATGTTCTACTGGAACCAGATGGGACTGCAGCGATTACAGTATATTGTCTAGTTAGCAAACACCTGTCCACCTGCTCTGCCTCTCCTGCAACTTTGTGATCAATGGACTTTGCACAATATATGTTTTTATATTCCAAACGTTAAATAACATTTTTTTTAATTCACTGACACGCACACCATTTCTTAAAAATAAATGCAATGTTCGTCTAAAAATAAATAAATGATAAATGGGTTATACTTGTATAGCGCTTTTCTACCTTCAAGGTACTCAAAGCGCTTTGACAGTATTACCACATTCACCCATTCACACACACATTCACACACTGATGGCGGGAGCTGCCATGCAAGGCGCTAACCAGCAGCCATCAGGAGCAAGGGGTGAAGTGTCTTGCCCAAGGACACAACGGACATGACTAGGATGGTAGAAGGTGGGGATTGAACCCCAGCAACACTCCGATTGCTGGCATGGCCACTCTACCAACTTCGCCACGCCGATGAAAGGAAATACATTTTTCATAGTATCTAAAATCAATTATTCTTTTGGATACTAACCAAAACACATGCTGTAAGCCACACTTTTTTTAATCTCATGTAAAAAAAAAAATTCTGCAAAAAGTATTTTTACACACACGCAGGAGTTGAAATAATTCTGGTAAGGTGCGTGTCTTGCCAGAACACCGGCTCACATTTGAAATCAAGCTGCAACAAGCTATCCACAGTGTGAAGCCGCTTCTAAAATATTAATACTCACCACCATGGCAGACAATAACTACATTTCTTTCATAATCCAACTGGACTAATTGTAAGAGCCAACGTAATTTCTATGTGCTATTTTAAGTATTTATTAATCTGTTTCATCCATATTGTATCAATTTTTTTTATAGATTGTATTTTAATAATGTTCTTTTGCACTGGAGCGCTGGTTGACAATAGTATGTAATTCTCATCTGTACATGTATACGCTCTGTAAATGACAAATAAAGAATCCCTTTTAAGTAAGACAAGGGGAAAAGGAATACTACACACACATACCAAGCAGGACAACACAAGAAGCTAACTGCTAAAGCTTCAGTGTAAAGTAGGGGTGGTCGATCCAGATGTTGATAACATCAATACCTAGTAGTCAGTATAAAGCAAGGCTCTGATGGCAAATCTTAAATGATTTAAATGAGAGCCAACAGTAGTTGTTGCTTTGTTTAGTTACTGTGTACTAGCCACTTTATTTTGTTGAATAAAATGTATGTAGCATTCTATACAATGTACATTATCTGATTTACAACACAAATTCTAAATTTAATTTAAAAAAAAGCTTTATAATAATGTGTAATTATTTTAGTTACTATAAAATATTTTCAGTTCTATAATCTTTTGTCAGAAATTATATATATATATATATATATATATATATATATATATATATATATATATATATATATATATATATGCATATAGATTTTATTATAACATCCCCTGACGAGCAGGGAAACCTAACATATATATATATATATATATATATATATATATATATATATATATATATATATATATATATATATATATATATATATATATATATATATATATATATTTATTTATTTATATATATATATATATATATATATATATATATACACACACATATATACATATATATATATATATATATATATACTTATATATATATATTTATATGTATATACATATATGTTAGGTTTCCCTTTTCGTCCGCTTTTACTCCATACAAAACGCGTGCCGGCCCAGTCACATGATATGCGGCTTTTACACACACATAAGTGAAAGCAAAGCATACTTGATCAACAGCCATACAGGTCACACTGAGGGTGGCTGTATAAACAACTTTCACACTGTTACAAATATGCACCACGCTGTGAACCCACACCAAACAAGAATGACAAACAGATTTCGGGAGAACATCCGCAGCACTAACTACACATTATACAAAACCCCCGCTACCACCAAACCCCAACCCCCCAATCCCACCCACCTCAACCCCCCACCCCATCTCCCGAATTCGAAGGTCTCAAGGTTGGCAAGTATGATATAGGTTAAAAATCATTGTATTCTGTTTTTATTTACGATTTACACAACATGCCAACTTCACTGGTTTTGGGTTTTGTAATTACACCAGGGCTAGTCAACCGGTGGCCCAAAGCTTTTCATCCGGCCCGCTGAACATCACCCAAATAGGATTACTAGGGTTGCTCATGTATGCAGTACTCCCGACACCCCAGTGGGGGCAACAAAGAGGCATATGTGTCACAATAAAGCAGCAGTGGGGTGAGTAGAAGAAGACTTCGTTCAACCCTGGAAAAAAAAATCTAAATAATTAGCGAGGAAATCTGACTTTTAACAACGACTGGACAACAAGGTATGAATGTTCTGCCTCAGGCAAGCGCCTGAGTCATTGATTTCTGTATGACCTTTCAAGCAACTGTTCCAGACAAGCAGCAACACTAATGGAAATCACGTGTAAGCTACATCACAAAACTTTTTATTTAACTCTTTATTGTTTATAAATATATTTAGTTTGTTTTGTATTGAAATTGCTGACTTCCTGTCTTTTGGTTTTGTGGTGGTGTTGTTTTTTGTTTGATAGTAATTCTGGCAATTAAAGCTGGTTTAATAAAAGTAGCGCTAAATTTTACCAGTAGAGGGCGATAACACTACACTTTAGGTTTAATTGTGATGAGTCACATTCATTGTGTGCAATATTTGATGTGGATGTTATTACATTTCTATATGCCTGAACATCTGTAGCTTATCGAGTTAATTTATTAACACTAAACCTTCTATTTTGTTTATGTAAAATACACAATGGATGTTACACTTTTGTAATGTTTATTTCATGTTTATATTTTCAGTCTTACAAACTTAAATGAAGGAAGAAGTGTAAAGAAATAAAACTACGGAAGTAAAATCATTTAAAAGAAGGAACATCAATACTCAACCAAATTTCTGGATCTTCTGTTTTTTCATGCTGTTAACTATCTGTCTAGCTGCGCATACCGGAAACGAGTAGCGATAGCAGAATAATGAATTTATTGACAGTGCAGTGTGAAAGCTCATGTGCTTACTTTTTAATTAAGTAAACACAGTCTTAAAGGAATATAGCCTGCGGAGGCCCTTTCTGACGCATTATCCACGTTTTGATGTCCCTGAGCCCTTGGGCTCTTGAAACTGTGGCCTTCTTCATTATGTAGTTGAATAGCCCTGTTGTGGTCACTTTCTACAGGAGCGCAATGACCCATCTTGTATCCTTCTCTACTCTTAATCACATAACGTTTGGATACTCATATTAAAATTGTGCCAAGTGTAGTGCAATGTACCTCGTGGTTGGAAGTTTGTTTTACGTAGCCTCAGCATGATGCAGTCTGGATCAGGAGGAAAATAAAGATATCAAGAACTCTCTCCACATTCACAAAGGCAAAGAGTGAATGTGAAGCCAAGTTTGTTCCAGCAAAGATTTTCACAGCGATACATTGGTTGCGGTGGAAGCTTTTGCATTTCAGATGTCAGGAAAATCAGGATAAAATGATCAAATTAGATGATTAAAGCATACAAGTGTGATTAAAGGATCAAGCTATGACTAGAGTCTTCAATTACATAGTTACCTATAAAGTAGTTCAAAGAGCACAACATCCAAGTTGAGGTAAGGCTTGAGGCTTTGTTTGTAACGCAGGGCTTCAAACAAAGATTTGATGCTTTTTTTGGAATGTAAACTTGCCAACTGTTGGGCTTTATGTAATAATATGCGTATGGAGGACGTGCCAGTTATGCAAAATAATGACTCTGTGTTTTTGTCCCACATTGAACACTACGTCTGAAATCAATGCATGCTACTAAAAAGCATTGAATTGGAAATCTGAAATAAGGGCTGCTTCGATTAACCATTTGAGTGTACTGTAACTAAGAAAATCTGATAAAATCCATATCGCATGGAGTGTCCAGATCATTAATACGCTGACATTAGTTTCTGTACGGCCGCTGTAATAGAGGGTACTTAAAGGGGAACATTATCACCAGACCTATGTAAGCGTCAATATATACCTTGATGTTGCAGAAAAAAGACCATATATTTTTTAACCGATTTCCGAACTCTAAATGGGTGAATTTTGGCGAATTAAACGCCTTTCTATTATTCGCTCTCGGAGCGATGACGTCACAACGTGACGTCACATCGGGAAGCAATCCGCCATTTTCTCAAACACCGAGTCAAATCAGCTCTGTTATTTTCCGTTTTTTCGACTGTTTTTCGTACCTTGGAGACATCATGCCCCGTCGGTGTGTTGTCGGAGGGTGTAACAACACGCACAGGGACGGATTCAAGTTGCACCAGTGGCCCAAAGATGCGAAAGTGGCAAGAAATTGGACGTTTGTTCCGCACACTTTACCGACGAAAGCTATGGTACGACAGAGATGGCAAGAATGTGTGGATATCCTGCGACACTCAAAGCAGATGCATTTCCAACGATAAAGTCAAAGAAATCTGCCGCCAGACCCCCATTGAATATGCCAGAGTGTGTGAGCAATTCAGGGACAAAGGACCTCAGTAGCACGGCAAACAATGGCGGCAGTTTATTCCCGCAGACGAGCGAGCTAAACCCCCTGGATGTCTTGGCTCACACACCGTTCCTTATGCCACCGAAGATGATCAAGAGAAGAATATCGACCCTAGCTTCCCTGGCCTGCTGACATCAACTCCAAAACTGGACAGATCAGCTTTCAGGAAAAGAGAGCGAATGAGGGTATGTCTACAGAATATATTAATTGATGAAAATTGGGCTGTCTGCACTCTCAAAGTGCATGTTGTTGCCAAATGTATTTCATATGCTGTAAACCTAGTTCATAGTTGTTAGTTTCCTTTAATGCCAAACAAACACATACCAATCGTTGGTTAGAAGGCGATCGCCGAATTCGTCCTCGCTTTCTCCCGTGTCGCTGGCTGTCTTGTCTTTTTCGTCGGTTTCGCTTGCATACGGTTCAAACCGATATGGCTCAATAGTTTCAGTTTCTTCTTCAATTTCGTTTTCGCTACCTGCCTCCACACTACAACCATCCGTTTCAATACATGCGTAATCTGTTGAATCGCTTAAGCCGCTGAAATCCGAGTCTGAATCCGAGCTAATGTCGCTATAGCTTTCTGTTCTATGTGCCATGTTTGTTTGTGTTGGCATCACTATGTGACGTCACAGAAAAATGGACGGGTGTATATAACGATGGTTAAAATCAGGCACTTTGAAGCTTTTTTTAGAGATATTGCGTGATGGGTAAAATTTTGAAAAAAACTTCGAAAAATAAAATAAGCCACTGGGAACTGATTTTTAATGGTTTTAACCCTTCTGAAAATGTGATAATGTTCCCCTTTAAGAGCGATGACGTGTGACTGCCGTGATCTATGTTGCGGCAGCAGATGTGAGGTATGTTTCTAATCAATGCAAACATGTAAAAAGTTAAATTTCAATGTTAATGTTGTGAATTTATTAGAAAAGAAATAGTTCGATTTCAATATACAATATGCATTTTGGCTATAAAGTGTGTTTTATCCGGTCACTCGAGTAATCGACTTAACTGGTATATTAATACAAAAATTTATTATTTGAAATACACAAGCTGGTTCAGCCGCACTCTTTTCAGGCGTCGTTATTTCATTTTGTATTGGGGGCCAAGCTATAATGCTAAAGCACAGCAATGATCGAACATGAATTATGTATTTGACGAGTTATTCTCCGGTGCCAAGTGCTCCTGAACAAGAGGACCTAAAGGCTAAGTGGCTCAAAGCTTTGCAAACAACCAATCACTGCAATGATCAGCAATCTGAATTCATGTATTTGAGCAGCGGTATACTGTATTTACCCGAGCTTGCTGAAATAGACTAAGTGGTACAAAGGTAAAGATGACTTCAATCCCCAAGAAGGTTACTATAATGTTTTTTTTGCATGTTATGTAGACCACAAGGAAATGTTTTAAATGTAGAAAAAAAATCATAATATGACCTCTTTAAGTACAATTGTTGCCTACTAGGGATGTAACGGTATTGTAGATACCATGGTTTTGCGGTTTTCACAATAAGTCTTATGTCTTGTGTCAATAATGCCGTGACGTGTGATGGTATAAGAAAACTTGAGTCAGTGTGGTTTTTGTCTGGGACTTTAGAGTTGGCTGGGCCTGAAATAAACTAATCCAATCCAATCCAATGCACGTTATTTATATAGCACATTTAAACAACAAAATGTTTCCAAAGTGCTGCACAACAATATTAAACACAATTAAAAACAATATAAAATAAATATGATTAAAAACGATTTTAAAGGGTAAAACCAATTAAAACAGTAAATAGAAATCAAAATTTTAAAAACACAGAGGACAACACAACTCACGTAGTGTTAAAAGCCAGAGAATAAAAGTGGGTCTTAAGACGAGACTTAAAACACTCCACTGTGGGAGCAGTTCGAACATGGAGGGGCAGAGTGTTCCAGAGCTGGCTCTCAGACCTCAGAGCGCGCGCAGGATTGTAAATTTGGATGAGGTCCGAGATATACTGAGGTGCCAGTCCAGGTAAAGCTTTAAAAACAAACAGCAAGGTTTTAAAATCAATTCTAAAATGAACAGGGAGCCAGTGCAAAGTCTCAAGAATTGGGGTTATATGCTCGCGTCTACTGGCCCCAGTTAAAAGTCGTGCTGGCGCATTCTGGACTAACTGCAACCGGGAGAGAGCTTTTTGGCTAATGCCAGCATAAAGTGCATTGCAGTTGTCCAGGCGACTTGAAATAAAAGCATGCACGACTTGTTCAAAAAGGTTAAAAGATAAAAACGGTTTTACCTTTGCTAAAAGACGAAGATGATAAAAACACGATTTTAAAACGCCATTGACTTGTTTGTCAAGTTTAAAATCGCTGTCTATAGTGACGCCAAGGCTGGTGACTTTGGAACGCACATCATTTTGCAATGGTCGTGGTCTTTTGCAACTACATCTACCGGAACCCTCTGCGCAGCACAGGATCGGCTAGGTGGAGCCGTGGAACGTCGTGAGCAGGAAGTGAAGTGTTTGTAGTAGATAGGAGGAATAGTTTTTTGTTGTGGACATTTCCGGAAAATGTCATCAAAATCTCTCCATAACTGTTTGAGTATGTTGCTAACAGACACACAAACAAACCCTGGCTCAAACATAATGTTTTTGGCGGAGGTAAGAAAGTCTGCGTTCCACAACGCAAGGTGCGGCACTTTTATCTCAAGCTTTTCAACTCACATAGCCAGCTGGTCACAGCATCGCAAAGAGGGAAATCACTTGATATTAATGTTTGTGTTCAGTTACAGTAAGTGTGTTTATCCTGAACATTCTGCCATTTTACAATTTTTTGGGGTGGGGACATGTACCACAATTGCTTGAATTCCGACACGTGACTTCTTGCCGGAAGTGAAAAGTAGGGGTAGTCAACCAACCTAAGATAGCTGTTGTACAGCAAGCAGCGCTGAGTACAAAAGAGGCTTAAATCTTCCTACAAAAAGCAGATACGGGCAAAAAATCGAACTATACAATGGCATAAATATTTATACTTTATCAAAAAAAATATTTGTTGAATGATATCAAGGATTATACGTCAGGTGCGTTCTCAGACCTATCAAACAACAACAAAACAGATAGAAACTTGGAAAAGCATGGCGGTCTACAACTTCTTTGTGTGTGTCTGGGTCAACAAAATTGGTATCATCGCCTGCTCAGTGGCCTTGTGGTTAGAGTGTCCGCCCTGAAATCGGTAGGTCGTGAATTTAAACCCCGGCCGGGTCATACCAAGGACTATACAAATGGGGCCCATTACCTCCCTGCTTGGCACTCAGCATCAAGAGTTGGAATTGGGGGTTAAATCACCAAAATGATTCCCAAGCGCAGCCACCGCTGCTGCTCACTGCTCCCCTCACCTCCCAGAGGGTGGAACAAGGGGATGGGTCGAATGCAGAGGGTAATTTCACCACACCAAGTGTGTGTGACTATCAGTGGTACTTTAACTTTAACTTTAAGACTCTCGCAGATACATATGCATAGTTTTTGCTCGAGTAAGGTTGCATTTCATGATTTAACTTTGCGTCTACTGGTGTTTGTTGTTGTTGCACGCGCCGTATACGAGTAGCCTGTTCTTCCCGTCTTTATCAATCAATCAATCAAAGTTTATTTTTAGCCCTTAATCACAAGTGTCTCAAAGGGCTGCTCAAGCTACAACAACAAAATCAAAATATAACTATATACGTCAACATTGTGTATGTGCTGAACGCTTCATTTATGATTGTTGTATTCCCCAAAAGCTTACCTCTTTTAGGTTTTGATGACATTTGCTTTCTTTTATCTAGACTCGGCAAGTTGGTGCTTTTGGAAACGCTCGTAACAAACGTGTTTGAGAAGTACAGATAATATCAAGATAATACTTTAAAATTCATAATAATCGATAAAAGTACATCAAACAAAGCTTAAACAAAGTGATCACTGCAAGCTGATGCATTCTTTGACTCTGCTCCCTTGGACTGGAGTGTGTGCTGCTTTTCTCGTCGTTTCGTAACATCTATCAATCAATCAATCAATGTTTATTTATATAGCCCTAAATCACAAGTGTCTCAAAGGGCTGCACAAGCCACAACGACATCCTCGATACAAAGCCCACGTAAGGGCAAGGAAAAACTCACCCCAGTGGGACGTCGATGTGAATGACTATGAGAAACCTTGGAGAGGACCGCATATGTGGGTAACCCCCCCCCCCCCCCCCCCCCCCCTCTAGGGGAGACCGAATGCAATGGATGTCGAGTGGGTCTGACATAATATTGTGAGAGTCCAGTCCATAGTGGATCCAACATAATAGTAAGAGTCCAGTCCATAGTGGGGCCAGCAGGACACCATCCCGAGCGGAGACGGGTCAGCAGCGCAGAGATGTTCCCAGCCGATGCACAGGCGAGCGGTCCACCCCAGGTCCCGACTCTGGACAGCCAGCACTTCATCCATGGCCACCGGACCTGTGCCCACCGCCCTCCACAAGGAAGAGGGGAGCAGAGGAGAAAAGAAAAGAAACGGCAGATCAACTGGTCTAAAAGGGGGGTCTATTTAAAGGCTAGAGTATACAAATGAGTTTTAAGATGGGACTTAAATGCTTCTACTGAGGTAGCATCTCTAATTGTTACCGGGAGGGCATTCCATAGTACTGGAGCCCGAATAGAAAACGCTCTATAGCCCGCAGACTTTTTTTGGGCTCTGGGAATCACTAATAAGCCGGAGTTCTTTGAACGCAGATTTCTTCCTGGGACATATGGTACAATACAATCGACAAGATAGGACGGAGCTAGACCGTGTAGTATTTTATACGTAAGTAGTAAAACCTTAAAGTCACATCTTAAGTGCACAGGAAGCCAGTGCAAGTGAGCCAGTATAGGCGTAATATGATCAAACTTTCTTGTTCTTGTCAAAAGTCTAGCAGCCACATTTTGTACCAATTGTAATCTTTTAATGCTAGACATAGGGAGACCCGAAAATAATACGTTACAGTAGTCGAGACGAGACGTAACGAACGCATGAATAATGATCTCAGCGTCGCTAGTGGATAAAATAGAACGAATTTTAGCGATATTACGGAGATGAAAGAAGGCCGTTTTAGTAACACTGTTAATGTGTGATTCAAACGAGAGAGTTGGGTGGAAGATAATACCCAGATTCTTTACTGATTCGCCTTGTGTAATTGTTTGGTTGTCAAATGTTAAGGTAGTATTATTAAATACATGTCGGTGTTTAGCAGGACCGATAATCAGCATTTCCGTTTTCTTGGTGTTGAGTTGCAAGAAGTTAGCGGACATCCATTGTTTAATTTCATTAAGACACGCCTCCAGCTGACTACAATCCGGCGTGTTGGTCAGCTTTAGGGGCATGTAGAGTTGGGTGTCATCAGCATAACAATGAAAGCTAACACCGAGGAACTCCGCACGTTACCTTAACATAGTCCGAGGTCACATTATTATGGGAGAGGCACTGCATCCTGTCAGTAAGATAAGAGTTAAACCACGATAAAGCTAAGTCTGACATACCAATATGTGTTTTGATACGCTCTAATAAAATATTATGATCGACGGTATCGAAAGCAGCGCTAAGATCAAGAAGCAGCAACATAGATGACGCATCAGAATCCATCGTTAGCAGTAGATCATTAGTCATTTTTGCGAGGGCTGTCTCCGTAGAGTGATTTGCCCTGAAACCGGATTGAAAAGGTTCACAGAGATTGTTAGACATTAAGTGTTCATTTAGCTGCTGTGCGACAATTTTTTTGAGGATTTTCGAAATAAAGGGAAGGTGGTCTACCGTATCTTTCGGAGTATAAGTCGCTCCGGAGTATAAGTCGCACCGGCCGAAAATGCATAATAAAGAAGGAAAAAAAACATACATAAGTCGCACTAGAGTATAAGTCGCATTTTTGGGGGAAATTTATTTGATAAAACCCAACACCAAGAATAGATATTTGAAAGGCAATTTAAAATAAATAAAAAATAGTGAACAACAGGCTGAATAAGTGTACGTTATATGAGGCATAAATAACCAACTGAGAACGTGCCTGGTATGTTAACGTAACATATTATGGTAAGAGTCATTCAAATAACTATAACATATAGAACATGCTATACGTTTACCAAACAATCTGTCACTCCTAATCGCTAAATCCCATGAAATCTTATACTTCTCTTACATGAATGAGCTAAGTAATATTATTTGATATTTTACGGTAATGTGTTAATAATTTCACACATAAGTCGCTCCTGAGTATAAGTCAAACTATGAAAAAATCTGCGACTTATAGTCCGAAAAATACGGGAGCACTCTTCCTTCCTTTTTGATTACCTCTTGAGGAACTCCGAAAAAATGTTAATCCTTTTGCACGATTTGAATGATCCGTACAGCTGAAAACAACACAACCATAGAGGCATTTTTTCTTTGAGAAAGGCTAAATGGCGCCTCGTACCCAGAACACAGCTACCTTGACCACCACACATATTTAATGGGAGAATAAATGCCAGCAAAATCCAAGCAATAACATTGTACCGTGAGATTTTGAGACCGTTACTTCCCTATTGCCGACTCTACCCAAATCTCCTAAAAACCCTCAGACTGATCTCAATCTTGTCTGGGATCTCACAGTGAATGCATTATGTGTTCTATGTTTTACTTACACTATATTGCCAAAAGTATTTGGCCACCTGCCTTGACTCACATATGAACTTGAAGTGCCATCCCATTCCTAACCCATAGGGTTCAATATGATGTCGGTCTACCTTTTCCCACTATTACAGCTTCAACTCTTCTGGGAGAGCTGTCCACAAGGTTGCGGAGTGTGCTTCTAGGAATTTTCGACCATTCTTCCAAAAGCGCTGTTGGTCGAGAAGGCCTGGCTCTCAGTCTCCGTTCTAATTCATCCTAAAGGTGTTCTATCGGGTTCAGGTCAGGCCAGTCAAGTTCATCCAAACTGGCCTCTGTCATCGATGTCTTTGTGGACCTTGCTGTGTGCACTGGTGCACAGTCATGTTGGAAGATGAAGGGGCCCGCTCCAAACTGTTCTCACAAGGTTGGAAGCATGGAATTGTCCAAAATGTGTTGGTATCCTGGAGCATTCAAAGTTCCTTTCACTGGAACTAAGGGGCCTAGCCCAAGTCTTGAAAGACAACCCCACACCATAATTCTTCCTCCAGCAAATTTCACACTCGGCACAATGCAGTCCGAAATGTACCGTTCTCCTGGCAACCTCCAAACCCAGACTCGTCCATCAGATTGCCAGATAGAAAAGTGTGATTCATCACTCCAGAGAAGGCGTCTCTACTGCTCTGGAGTCCAGTGGCGACGTGCTTTACACCACTGCATCCGACGCTTTGCATTGGACTTGGTGATGTATGGCTTAGATGCAGCTGTTCGGCCATGGAAACCCATTCTATGAAGCTCTCTGCGTACTGTACATGGGCTAATTGGAAGGTCACATGAAGTTTTGAGCTCTGTAGCAACTGACTGTGCAGAAAGTCAGCGACTTCTTTGCACTATGCGCTTCAGCATCCGCTGACCCCTCTCTGTCAGTTTACGTGGCCTACCACTTGGTGGCTGAGTTGCTGTTGTTCCCAAACTCTTCCATTTTCTTATAGTGAATCCGACAGTTGACTTTGGAATATTTAGGAGGGAGGAAATTTCACGACTGGATTTGTTGCACAGGTGGCATCCTATGACAGTTCCACGCTGGAAATCACTGAGCTCCTGAGAGCGGCCCATTTTTTCACAAATGTTTGTAGAAACAGTCTCCATGCCTAAGTGCTTGATTTTATACACCTGTGGCCGGGCCAAGTTATTAGGACATTGGATTCTGATCATTTGGATGGGTGGCCAAATACTCTTGGCAATATAGTGCATTTCATCCTGAATTCCTGAATAGTCTGCGGGGAAAAGTTCAGTTGATGGTCACTGCCCTATAATAACTTTTATAATAATATAACTCCATGCACTAACATTGACAGTACTTAGAGAGTTTGGGAATGTTTGCAGAATTGTCAGACTTCACGAGACGGAGAGTGTGGGATGTTATGTTTCATGGAATGAGACTCAAATGCTAATCAGGGCTGCCTGACTAAATTGCGATCATTTAAAGTTTCTTGGAAGCCAAGGGACCAGAGGCTGAATCACTTAGAGGGGCAACCCAATGTGAATTCCTTTCTAGTTGTGTGACCATGATGGCATGCTCTGCAAAGCTCAGTCATGTGGAGTGATGGAATAAGCGTTGTTTACGAGGGACAGACAACACAATCATAGACTCTGCAGACAAAGAGATCCCAAATGCTCAGATGTATTAGCATTTAAACAGGAGCTCATTATCATGATTTAATAGACTGCTTAGTCTTTCATCAAAAGAAACAAACATTGATGCATCTCTTTGACGGATAAAAGTCAAAAACAATTATAAAGTTGGGCATCTGTTGGAAAGAAAGTTGAACATCTCACACATTTCTGGAGGAAAGGAATGGCTGGGGCTACACCACTGACAACATTATGAGTACAAGCAGCTCAAAGTGACGGATCCTGAAAGCCAGAGCAGCACCTGGTTGATTGACAGATTGAGATTGCCATGCATAAGCAAAAACTTCAGAGAATGATACCCCTGTGTTGGATCTGAGGAGAATTCAAAACACATGTTAACATCTCAGAGGAAACTCTTAGGTGTTGGCTGGGGTTTTGTACACAGTGGTGATATTTGGGGGGTTTACGTTGTGATATCTGGGATAGAAAAAGTTGGACTCATAAGACCCAGTTTATTCTCTCCAGTGGCTTCTACTTGGCTGCTTTATCAAAGTTCGCTAGACATTTATTGGGAGCGCACTCTGCTATATCATGTCACATCCGGCCTGTATTGTGGTAATGGGCATCAAGCTCTAGAATAGGGGATGTTGCCTCCAAGGGCTTAAGTAAAAAAAAATGTTCCACTGAGCCGTGGGCCAAACACAGTTATTTCAGGCACAAAAACACTAATAGCCTTAATGTTAATAAAAAAAAGTTCCCATTAAAAGTAATTTAAACAAGTACGGTACAAATTCTTGGTATTTGGGAATCGATACCGGTGTTAAATTTGTAGTGCTTTTTTGAGTGTTCATGCGGTAATAAATAATATACTTGCTTAATAATAAAATCTCATTGCTTTAATATTTTACAGTGCACTGATAACAATAACTATGCTGTCCACTTACACTTCTGAGTCTCATTTGCAAGTATGCATTGATTTAAGTTTGTTCTAGATGTGTTGCCGTAGTCAGGAAGTAGTTTTTGACCTTAATTTCAAGCTGATTGATGACTAGTTGATTATAACATACATATGAGTTGTCGTTTTACCAAACTTATAGGTGTTGAAATTGCCATGTAAAATTGCTGATGCTAATCAGTAGGATGAATATGGTACAACCAGTAATAATTAGTACTGAGCAGGCACATTTTGTAAAGTGGAGTGTTATTTTTGAGCGCTTCCTTTCAGGTGTTCTTGCTTTGTTGGCATGGAAAATTGCTAAATTACCTTTTTCCAGTTTGCTGTATGCCTGTTCTCTGTGTTTGAGCCAAAAATACTCCATTTACATCTTATGACCAACATTCCAAAAAAAAAGTGCAGTTCACTTTTAATAGCTGGTTACTTTCTGTTGTAACATGGTTCTATCTGAACTTCTGTTCAGATTCACTAAAACGTATTTTTCTATATATTAGTTTTGGACGATACAGTACTACCGATTTTTTGTCATACCAAAATGTTCAAGTCATTATATAATCCAATTTTTTAAACACAATTACAATCAGACATAAAAACACAGGATGGCAGTGTAACAATATCAATTAAATGCTCAAATAATTTCCTTATTCCCGTTTATCACATACAATATTTTAAGTATTGCTAAGTCAATAGGTTAAAACAGCTTAGTTATAGTATAACTAACATATTTTCTAGACAAGCCACACCCACAACATTTTTGGAATTTTTTTTCCATATTTTTTTTCCTGACAGGATTATAAACCGCAGAATTTAGTCATTTACACAGAAAGATTCTGTAAAAGGTTTTGTTATATACCTTAATTGTTTTCAAACATTGTCTGTAACACGGCAGTAAAACGGCTGATCAAACAAAACAGAAGTCATCGTTATGGACCCACGAGCTGCGAAAGTTAGCTCTCAAATCAACTAAACAGACTCAATAACTCCACCATAACGTCTTGGTGACTCTACTGAGGAATTTGTAAAACTGAAACAATACAAAAATAATGCCGTTGTAAGTTAATAATACTAAAACAGACACTTGTTAACGTGTTAGCATACTAGCTAATGCTAACAACGCTAGAGTCATTACATTACGAAAGCACGTACAAATATGCATGACAACACTCCTACAGACATCTCACATGGGACGGTTTAGTAAGTATACACCGTTTTAGTTATACTGTAAAACTTACAAACATTGCTTGGAGTGATGAATTAAGAATCTATATGAGTAAAAATGCTACGGACGGTCAGAAAACTAAACGGCACTACTGGTAAATGGAAAGAGACTGCAGCACCTTCGGTGAGCCAATTCTTCCAAAAGATGGCGCCATAGCACAAACAATAAAACACATTATTAGAGTATATGCTTGTTCTTGTTTTTTTTACGTTTTATTATAGCCGTCAGCGAAAAAACAAAACATAGTATGGAATTTAAAGTAAGAAAAAACTACCATAACTCTGATTTAAATCCTTTGGTTTTTGCCCTTAAATGGGAACTGCGTGGGACCAAGCATTTTTTTGTGTCGTTCTCGCCATTTCCAGGTCCTAAATGGCTGTCAAAGTGTACCAACTTGTCGGAATACGTCCTCAGGCTTCTTCTGTCCAGGTGAGATGCATGATTTATGATCTACAATAAACTTCCAGGGATCATGTCGAAATTGTACACAGGTTTGTGATCACAGCGCCGCTATAAATAGTAAAAGTAGCGCTTATAACAACGATATCACTAATACTTTGTTAATATTCAAATGACGAAATGTTAATGGAGTATTGTTGGTGGTTTTTGAATTGTTATTTTTTGGATTTTATGGGCAAAATAGAGGACTTCCCATTGGCTCCGCTGTAAGCAGACTTTTATTTACGTTTATTTACGAGTTAGAATGCATTAAACAACAAATACATTCGTTGTCATGTCTCTCATGATTGTGAACGATAGCTAAAATTCCCCAAAAAGTGCAGTTCCGCTTTAAAATCCGCCTGTGTCCAGGCACTTATTTCCCGAGTTTGTAAACTATATCAAAAACCTTTCTTGATAATTAAAAAAATATCAATCTTATAACTTCAGTTTCGACCATATATTGATACTATACTTGGTATCGTTACTGTCGATATTTGTAGCGGTCCGCCCATCCCTGTTTACAATCGCGAGCATTAGCTTAGCAGTTAGCATGGCTTATTGTATATTCCTACGATGTGTAGTGCAGTATGTTTAGCTATTCTTTGTCCTGGGACATGGGTAAAAATGCTCTCACACACACTAGTGAAATGCTCCCACACACCATATATTGATACTATATCGACCATATATTGATACTATACTTGGTATCGTTACTGTCGATATTTGTAGCGCTCCGCCCATCCCTGTTTACAATCGCGAGCATTAGCTTAGCAGTTAGCATGGCTTATTGTATAATCCTACGGTGTGTAGTGCAGTATGTTTAGCTATTCCTTGTCCTGGGACATGGGTAAAAATGCTTTCACACACACTAGTGAAATGCTCTCACACACACAAATGAAATGCTCTCTCACACATTAGTGAAATGCTATCACACACACACACTAGTAAAATACTCTCACACACTAGTGAAATGCTCTCACACCTACTAGTGAAATGCTCTCACACACTAGTGAAATGCTCTCACATACAGGAGTGAAATGCTCTCACACACGAGTGAAATGCTCTCACACGTACTAGTGAAATGCTCTCACACACAGGAGTGAAATGCTCTCACACGTACTCGTGAAATGCTCTCACAGACAATAGTGAAATGCTTTCTCGCAAAATTCCCAAAAAAGTGCAGTTCCCCTTTAAAATTCTCCTGTGTCTAGGGACTTATTTCCCGAGTTTGTAAACTATATCAAAAACGACAAAAAATATAGTATATTGTAGATATCGTGCAACCCTATACGAGCTTGAAGTATCTACTGTGAACAAAACATGTTGATTAGCACTTGTTGGATACACACGCAATTATTAGTGGGCTGGTACAAGTGTCACAGGTTTTCAAAATAAGTGACTAGCCCAACCAAAATTGTAAATATACCTGGAAAATAGGTCATAATTCTGTCAGTAGACTATGGGGGTCCGTTTGGGACATGATTCACTTTTACCTCACACTCAGAAGTGAAATGCTCTTACAAACACTAGTGAAATACTCTCACACACAAGTGAAACACTCTCTCACACACTTGTGAAATGCTCTCACACAATAGTGAAATGCTCTCACAAACACACTAGTAAAATTATCTCACATACTAGTGAAATGCTCTCACACACACAAGTGAAATACTCTCTCACACACTAGTGAAATGCTCTCACACAATAGTGAAATGCTCTCACAAACACACTAGTAAAATTATCTCACACACTAGTGAAATGCTCTCACACACTAGTGAAATGCTCTCACACAGTAGTGCAATGCTCTCTCATACACTAGTGAAATGCTCTCACACACACGAGTGAAATGCTCTCTCACATACTAGTGAAATGCTCTCACACACACAAGTGAAACACTCTCTCACACACTTGTGACATGCTCTCTCACACAGTAGTGAAATGCTCTCACTCACACGAGTGAAATGCTCTCTCTCACACACTAGTGAAATGCTCTTACACACACGAGTGAAATGCTCTCTCACACACTAGTGAAATGCTCTCACACACTAGTGAAATGCTCTCACAAACACACTAGTAAAATTATCTCACACTAGTGAAATGCTCTCACACACTAGTGAAATGCTCTCACACAGTAGTGCAATGCTCTCTCATACACTAGTGAAATGCTCTCACACACACGAGTGAAATGCTCTCTCACACACTAGTGATATGCTCTCTCACCCACTAGTGAAATGCTCTCACACACATGAGTGAAATGCTCTCTCACACACTAGTGAAATGCTCTCACACACACTAGTGAAATGCTCTCACACACTAGTACAATGTTCTCACACACACTAGTGCAATGCCCTCACACCCACGAGTGAAATGCTCTCACACACTAGTAAAATGCTCTCACACATACTAGTAAAATGCTCTCACACACACACGCACACACACACACACACACACACACACACACACACACACACACACACACACACACACAAGTGACATGCTCTCTCACACACTAGTGAAATGCTCTCACACACACAAGTGATATGCTCTCTCACACACTGGTGAAATGCTCTCTCAAACAATGGTGAAATGGTCTCACACACACACACTAGTAAAATACTCTCACACACTAGGGAAATGCTCTCACACGTCCTAGTAAAATGCTCTCACACACACACACGAGTGACATGCTCTCTCACACACTAGTGAAATGCTCTCACACACAAGTGATATGCTCTCTCACACACTGGTGAAATGCTCTCACACACACTACTGAAAAGCTCTCACACACACTACTGAAAAGCTCTCACACGTACTAGTAAAATGCTCTCACACACACACGAGTGAAATGCTCTCTCACACACTAGTGAAATGCTATCACACACACAAGTGATATGCTCTCTCACACACTAGTGAATTACTCTCACACACACAAGTGACATGCTCTCTCACACACTAGTGAATTACTCTCACACACACTAGTAAAATGCTCTCACATGTACTAGTAAAATTCTCTCACACACACAAGTATACTGCCCTCTCACAAACTGGTGACATGTTTTGTCACACAATGTTGAAATGCTCTCACACACACTAGTGAAATTCTCTCACACACTAGTGAAATGCTCTCACACACATGAGTGAAATGCTCTCTCACACACGAGTGAAATGCTCTCTCACACACAAGTGAAATGCTATCACACGCACACGAGTGAAATGCCTCTCACACACTAGTAAAATGCTCTCACACACACTAGTGAAATGCTCTTACACACACTAGTGAAATGCTCTCACACACACACACACTCGTAAAATGCTCTCACACACTAGTGAAATGCTCTCACACCTACTAGTGAAATGCTATTACACACAGGAGTGAAATTCTCTCACACACGAGTGAAATGCTCTCACAGACACGAGTGAAATACTCTCTCACACACGAGTGAAATGCTTTCTCACACACTGGTGAAATGCTCTCACACTCACGAGTGAAATGCTCTCACACTCACGAGTGAAATGCTCTCTCACACACTGGTGAAATGCTCTCACACACACTGGTGAAATGCTCTCACACACACACGAGTGAAATGCTCTCACACACTAATGAAATGCTCTCACACGTACTAATGAAATGGTCTCACACACTAATGAAATGCTCTCACACGTACTAAATAAATGCTCTCACACACACAAGTGAAATGCTCTCCGATCATGATTTCAGTTTAAAATACAACTAATTATCTTGATCTTTAGATGTTTAAATTTACCAAAAATTTAAAATATGGAATCAAAAGATTGACATTACATGTTCCATGAGTTTTGATTTTCCAGAAAGCATCAGGACTGAGGGATGCTTTAGCACAGATGCTTAACTATTCCTTTACTTTAGTCACCACTTGGACAGTTTTCTCTTTTCCTACACCCGAGCACAATTCCTCACTGCCGTCTCCGGGCACTCCAGATTTGCATCGATCCTTTGGCGCTCAATCAATAATAATTAGAAAAGCATTTAATGACTTTGTGAACTCCTAACCCCAAACTGCTCCACAAATGTACTGTGAGAGTGGAACTGGGAGGCCTGGCTGTTTAAGTAGAGGAGGCTTCGACTTCAAGTGTTTACGAGAAATTTCAAGAGGCCTTTCAGGTGGAGATGAGAGGCGGTAGGGGGGTTATTTATACGGCACTCAGAGATGATGCCCCTAAGCAAGGTGTAGAAAATATGAGGCTCAAAACTTTGTTCATTTTCTGTTTTGTATCATCATGCTTTAACGGCCTTTTTAAGTATTAATGAATTATGACGCATTTTAGCTGATACGACCTCATTCACAATTTAAGTGCTCGGCTCAAACTGATGTTTTTAACCTTTAAATCAATTCAGCAGAAATTAGAATAGTGCACACTTTTATGGTAGGTTTGCGTCTTCATCACCGCCGCCGCCAAGGTAAGCATGTATAATATTATTTTGTTGTGTTTATACAATTCAATATATCATTATACAACTAATACTAGTGCGCATATACAATGGTGTACTAACATGGCGTCTAACATGTCACGTATGTTAATTGTTAATCGATTAAATCTATCTAAGAAGGAATGTTCTACAATGCACTCCAGTTTGCACTTTTTTTTTCGTAAATATAAGCAGCTATATCGTTAATAAATAAATGATCAAATATTAGGCATGGGCAGATGGATCCAAATATTGATAATATCAATACCTGGTATAGTATAAGTAGATGATCAAACCTAAAGTGATTACATAAATATTGTTGTTATCATTATTACAAAATATTTGGTTTTGTTTACACCAATACTGTCCCTATAACTACAGTACTTTTATTTTATTGATATCAAAATGTGTAATAATCGCCCACTAATGTTAAATAAAATCAGATATGTCTTTGTTTAGACTTCTACACCTTTTTATAAATGATAGCAGCTAAGGCAGGATGCTAATTATTTGACTATGATAAGTCTCATGACAGGTTCCTGTATTTTGTTGTATTTCCTGTCCAGCGCTCTTATTTTGGTTTCCATTTCCTGTTTAGCTATTTTTTCCAATATTCTCGAGTCTGGGCACTGGCTACCTTACCTGTGCCTGTTCTTGGTTTCCAATCAGGATGCTTTGCTTAACTTTTGTGACTACACTATATACTGTTTTGTGTTCACTCCCTAGCTGCACTAGTTTGTGTTTTCAGCTAGTAAGTTATATTATCTGCAAGCCATCTCCTGTCTCATCTTGGAATCAGCAACACTGTACCAGAACGTAACATTAAGTCCCATCTTAAAACTAATTTGTATACGCTAGCCTTTAAATAGACCCCCCTTTTAGACCAGTTGATCTGCCGTCTCTTTTCTGCTCTGCCCCCTTCTCCTGCTTGGTGAGATTGTTAGGTGACCACAGATTACGCGCTAGCTGTTTAGGGTCGGGACCACTCATCTGTGCATCAGTTGGGGACGTCTCTGCGCTCCTGGCCTGTCTCCACTCAAGATGATCCCCTGCTGGCCCCTGGGGGGGGGGGGGAGCTTACCCCTCCAAGGTTTCTCATTGTATCCCATTGGGTTGAGTTTTTTCTTGCCCTGATGTGGGATCCTAGCTGAGGATGTCGTTGTGGCTTGTGCAGCCCTTTGAGACACTTGTGATTAAAGGCTATCCATATATTAACTTTGATTGATTGATTGATTGATTAAGCAATGTTCATGTTTACTCCTTTTATTCCTTAATGTAAATAACAAAATTCAACTTAATAACCCTAACAGAGTACAGGATAAAACTGTTTTGATACAATAAGTATGAATAAATGTATATTCTATCCTTTAATAAATTTTATTTTTTGCACTGAATGTCATGTTCATGGAACAGGTTGCATTTTAAGTCTTTATACATTTTGTAGTAATTTAAATCATAGGTTTTAAGTATTTTGTGTTTCATTTGGTACAATTTACTATAATAGCCTTCGACTCAAACATATACGTACGAGTATACAAGAAATAATAAGTTGACTAGTCGACTAATCGGAACAATAATCACTGCCTATTTGACTAATAATATACTTGTTGCAACTAGGCTTGTCACAATATCAGAATTTCAGTAGTCGATACCTGTGAATACCGACGATATTTGCTACCACGAACAACATGTAATAAGCTGACTCCATGTACTTTTGCATTCACGACTTGATTAAAAACTGTTTTAAAGTGTCAAATATTTAGGATCACTGGACTTCAACAACGTTTTGCACGGAATTTTAGTTGCGGTAACAGCTGCCTAGAGGACCTCCAAGTATATCTAAATCATGGGTGTCAAACTCTGGCCCGCGGGCCAATTTTGAGGCGATATCAAATCAACACTAAAGCTGGCCCGACGATCCTCCCGGGAGTCTTCCAAACGCCCGCCAGCCAGCCAGCCCAACGAGCGCTGGCCCAGTCACATAACATGCGCGGCTTCTGCACACACACACATTAGAATGCAACGCATACTTCATCAACAGCGATACAGGTTACACTGAGGGTAGCCAAATAAAAAACTTTCACACTGTTAGAAATATACGCCACACTGTGAATCCACACCAAAACCAGAAGTCTTTGCAGCACTAACTCTTCCGGGACGCTAGAAGGTGTGTGTGTGTGGGGGGAGGTGTGGTGGTAGCTGGGGTGTATTTTGTAGCGTCTCGGAAGAGTTAGTGCTGCAAAGGATTCTGGGTATTTGTTCTGTTGTGTTTATGTTGTGTTACGGTGCGGATGTTCTCCCGGAATGTGTTTGTCATTCTTGTTTGGTGTGTATTCACAGTGTGGCGTATATTTTTAACAGTGTCAAAGTTTTTTATACTGGCACCCTCAGAGTAACCTGTATCGCTGTTGATGAAGTATACGTTGCATTCGCTCGTGTGTGCGTACAGAAGCCGCACATATCTTCTGACTGGGTCTGAACGATGTTAGAATGGATGAAAGGCGGACGTGACGATAGCTCGTAGAGTACGTTAAAGGTTAATTTGTTCAACCTTGGCCCGCGGCTTTGTTCAGTTTTAAATTTTGGCCCACTCTGTATTTGAGTTTGACACCCCTGATCTAAATAAACTCATGCTCTTAAATAACAGCAGTTAACTATTTTACATTCTTAAAAGAACAGCAGGAGTGTGTATATATATAAAAAAATATATATATTATTGATATTATTTCAATATGGTGGTGGCATGATGCCATCATGCAATTTGTAATGAAATATGCCGAAACATATTTAAAGACAAATCTTTATTTTTAATTATTCGGATCAACATTTCAGCTTTTTTCCATTATGTTATGCCTTTTTGCTCTATTTTGCCTAATGTTATGCCTACAATGTGCCATGGGTCCATGAAAAAGAGCTGCCTTCCACAAATGACCCCAAGGCCACAGTGTGAACACCACTGGTTTACTTATCAATCAATCAAAATGTATTCATATAACCTTTAATACCAAGTGCCTCAAAGGGCTTCACAAACTCACGACATCCCCTGATCGAAACCCAAATCCGGGCATGGAAAAACTCAGAAAACCCCAAGTGTGGAAAAAGAAGAAACCTTGATAAGGGACCGCGGATGTAGGAATGGATGTTGAGTGGGTATAATTATTACCTCAGGTCAGCTAGCATCTCAGCCAGACTGGTACCTCTCCAGAATCTATCCGTGGCCACCTGGTATCCTTTCCCAGCAGAATAGGGGGGAGTTTTGAGGCTGAACTTGAATGCTTCTATTGAGGCAGCATCTCTAACCATTGCCTGTAGGGCAGGGATGTCAAACACACGGCCCGTGGGCCGTATCAGGCCCACGAACAGATTTTATTCGGCCCGCGAGATGATTTTGGTGAGTATGAAAATTAGTAGAAATTTTTTAATGAAAGAAACGGCTCTTCTAAATGTGTCCACTGGATGTCGCAATAACAATTATTTGTATCCCCTGCCGCAGGAATGTGCATGACTTCAGAGGGGGCGGACCTATGTGCCCGGTTAAGATAGAGGACTGGGGACAATTATCCGGGCGCACATATATATGCAGAAATAACATGTATCCCATTCTAACTTCATGTGTGGTTCATGAAATGGGTCCAAATTCACAAGTTTTGTTGTAAATAATGCTACATATGTACGGAATAAACCACATGATGCTAGTACCGTATTTTTCGGACTATAAGTCGCAGTTTTTTTCATAGTTTGGCCGGGCTCCAGTGCGACTTATGTATGTTTTTTTCCTTTTTTATTATGCATTTTCGGCAGGTGCGACTTATACTCCGGTGCGACTTATACTCCGAAAAATACGGTACATCAGTTGAGGAAAATTAGTAAATTACATTAATAACATCCCAAAATTGGATTTTGATATTACTGTTTATTACATCTTCTGATAGATTAAAAAGTTTACACCAATAAGAGCATTTTAAAACTCTGCCAGACTCATCTATTTGACTGATGAACATTATCACATCATTTATTCAGAAATTATAAATCATGTCAAATGAAGATAGACTACTATGAACAGCAACATGTAAGTGTAAAAACAAAAAAAAACATTATGATTTGTATGTTTTTATATTGTGCTTGTTCTGTTTTTAAACAAAGAAAACAATCTAAAGCTGTCTTTGTTTTTAAGTTATCATGCCATGATTTTACCAGTCCGGCCCACTTGTGAATAGATGTTCCTCTATGTGGCCCCTGAGCTAAATTGAGTTTGACACCACTGATGTAGGGCCTTCCCGTGTATTGGAGCCTGAAAAGAAAACGCACTGGAGCCTGGAAGGTAAAATGTTGCCGGACAATGGAGGAGTGTCTCTAAGCTGTGTCTCATTAGCACAAGTGATAAAGGTTGGATGGAAACTCTGGATGTTTCTGCACACTCCCTGGGCTTGTGGTGGCGGAGCTCCGTTCTCATTCGCGCGGCAAACAATTCGCTTGTCAAAAGTTAAAGTCCCAATGATTGTCACACACACACAAAGTGTGGCGAAATTATTCTCTGCATTTGACCCATCACCCTTTATCACCCCCTGGGAGGTGAGGGGAGCAGTGAGCAGCAGCGGTGGTCGCGCCCGGGAATCATTTTTGGTGATTTAACCCCCGATTCCAACCCTTGATGCTGAGTGCCAAGCAGGGAGGTAATGGGTCCCATTTTTATAGTCTTTGGTATGACTCGGCCGGGGTTTGAACTCACAGGGCGGACACTCTAACCACTAGGCCACTGAGTAGGTAATGACTGCTTGTATTTGATTAGCGAATAAATGCATGATGTTTCACTGTTATTGCATACCTCGGGAAAGTGGCAACACGGATCTTTTCTGCTACGTCTTTCTCCGGCAAAGCAGGAGTGTGTTAGGTGTGTTCTGAAGCGTACGCTGCATACGGCCACAAGTTCCATTCTAATATTTTTTATGAGCGAGGGCAATCCGCATTTGTGACAAGATTCCACTAATAAGTAAATATATGTGAAACACTGGCTCGTATTCTTAAGACAGCAATGCTTCTTCTTTGGCATTGACTGCTCACTGCTCACGCACGGCAAAGTGATACGACTCGCAGAGGATTGAACAGTCTCCGGTTCAAACCGTAGCTTGATGTCTCCCAGGTAGCTGGTGATCATCCCCTGGATGTGATGTGGGATGTGGTAATGGTCCTTAGCCCCTGTATGCTCCACGCATACAGGGGTATCAATTTGATTATTGCATATTGCTATCGACTTAGTATCCAAGTATTTTTTGATTACCCTAGTTGCAATCATATTTTTTGAACCTTGTTCGTCTGCTTGACATATCTATGATACTTTGTTTCTGAAATCGATATCACATGCAGAGATGATTTGCATAAAATATATCAGCCTCTTTCATGTACTCACACACTCTGTTAAAAAACAACCCTTTATCGCTGTGGAAATCTATAGTCATTCATTTTTGTACTCGTCTCATCAGAAATGTTCAAATAGGTAACATTAGTTGAGCTGTAAAAATCCATTAAACGACACTGAGAGACACCAATAGGAGTGTTTATCAAGGGAGAAAACGCTTCCCTACACGAGTCGGTGTTTATTCATTGTCAATCCTCTTTTAATTGCATATGACAAGGTTTATCTGTAGAGCCCTAGCTACGAGGAGAACAAAACTCCTCATGTTATCTGGGTAAGTCGCTCGAGAGAGGAAGAGAATATGGTCTGGTTGCCAGAATGTGAAGTATTGGCAGGGAGAAGCATGTTTGCATGTTTCTATCTGCCTCTAACACAGTTGATGGTTGTATGTATTCAACACGGCTGTGTTGTAATTCTCTGTAGGGACATGTTCCAAGTGTTGTTCACTGAAAGGTGGTGATGTATTAAAACGCCTTCCACTGATGTATCGGAAGGTGTGCCTTAAAATGGCAATTCAATAATATTGACTGCAAGAGTGTAAATGTAAATTTTACATCCATATATATATATATATATATATATATATATATATATATATATATATATATATATATATATATATATATATATATATATATATATATATATACATATATATATATATTAGACTTAGACTGTACAGATAAATATATTGCACTTTTGCATATGCATCCACGTTTATGGATGTATGTTATATTGTCTTTATATTCCAGCGAGTTAATCCGTTTTTGGGGTGGGAATTGAGGGGATTATTATGATGCGTTCAAGAGTCTTATGGCCTAAAGGAAGAAGCTGTTACAGAACCTGGAGGTTCTGCTACGGAGGCTGCGGAGCCTCTTTCTAGAGTCCAGCAGTGAAAACAGTCCTTGGTGGGCGTGGGAGGAGTCTCTGCAGATTTTCTGAGCCCTGGTTTGCTATATCCTGGATAGGAGGAAGAGGAGTCCTTATGATATTTTCCGCCGTCCTCACCACTCTCTGCACAGACTTCCAGTCTGAGGCATTGCAGGCTCCATTCCAGACAGAGATGCAGTTGGTCAGTAAGTTCTCTATAGTGCCTCTGTAGACTGTGGTGAGGGAGGGAGCTGTGCTCTTTTCATCCGACGCAAAAAGTGCATGCGCTGCTGAGCTCTTTTTACGGTGTGTAGGGACCAGGTTATATTGTCAGTTATCTGCACCCCCAGGAACTTGGTGCTGCTTACGAACTCCACTGCTGTGTCATTGATGAAGAGTGGAGTGTGGCTGGACTGGTGCCTACTGAAGTCAACGATGATCTCCTTGGTCTTGTCAATGTTCAGGACCAGGTTGTTGGTTCTGCACCAGTCAACCTGATGTTTCACCTCCTCCCTGTAGTACATGTCGTTGTTGTTACGGATGAGGACCACTACTGTTGTGTCGTCCGCATACTTCACAATGTGGTTAGTAGTGGACCTGGCGCAGCAGTCATGGGTCATCAGTACACACACACATATATATATATATATATATATATATATATATATATATATATATATATATATATATATATATATATATATATATATATATATATACACAGTACAGGCCAAAAGTTTGGAAACACCTTCTCATTCACAACACAACTGATGGTCCCAAAGCCATTGATAAAGCAATACATATCACTAATCAACCCTGATAAGGCACACCTGTTAAGTGAAAACCATTTCAGGTGACTACCTCTTGAAGCTCATCCAGAGAATGCCAAGAATGTGCAAATAAGTAATCAGAGCAAATGGTGGCTATTTTGAAGAAACCAGAATATAAAACATGTTTTCAGTTATTTCACCTTTTTTTTGTTAAGTACATAACTCCACATGTGTTCATTCATAGTTTTGATGCCTTCGGTGACAAACTACAATGTAAATAGTCATTAAAATAAATAAAACACATTGAATGAGAGGGTGTGTCCAAACTTTTGGCCTGTACTGTATATATATATATATATATATATATGTATGTCCATCCATCCATTTCCTACCGCTTGTCCCTTATGGGGTTGCGGGGGTGCTGAAGCCTATCCCACTTAATATATACATATTAGTCAAGGTTTCTGTGGTTTATCCGTTATACAGTGCTCAATACCGGGGTAGAGCGGAATATACTTTAGGTCAGGAAAAAACACAGAGGCTATTTCATCCCTACAAGCCTGTTTCACAGGTTTCCTTGCTCTTCAGGGGATTTTTTCCTCTACTGGTGATGGGTCCTTCGTTGATTTGAAGCCATAAGTGTTCTTGGTTGCACTTTCTGCGTCTGGGTTGAGAAAGAAGAATGCTTTCCAGCACAAAATCCCCTGAAGAGCAGGGAAACCTGCGAAACAGGGTTGTAGGGATGAAATGGCCTCTGTGTTTTTTCCTGACTTATGTGTCATATATATATATATATATATATATATATATATATATATATATATATATATATATATATATATATATATATATATATATATATATATATATATATATATATGTAATTTTCATTTAATTAATTGATTATTATTAATTTTGTCACTGCCTGGTAGTCTTGGTCCTCTACCAGCAAAGGTTGAGGGGATAATCATCATACAAATGTTTACAGAGTATTTTTCAATTTCACTTGGGTTTATTGGAAAAGAGATTCTGCAAAGTGATTGCTGTGTACTCAGCCTGACCAATAACCTCCGATATCTGGGTCAGACATATCTAAAAATCAATTGGGTCATGTTTTGACATACAGCAATGATCATTAAATGTTTTCTGGGGATTGATTCAAACTTGTGACTGGTTTATGTGTAACAGCAAAAAAGCCCAAATTCCCATATTCAGTGGTACGTCAATATACAAGTGCTGTAGCCATCGCTTGATTAATTGTTATGCTTTAGGTTGCAAGCAAAACTCCCGGTTAAGAGCCTCCCGAATAGCACAGTTAACCCTGTATGACCCAACCAAAACATCAAGTCTTACTCGCTAGCATTGGCTTATAGCTAGAGATCGATTTAATTAGTTTTCCAACCACTGGAACAAAGCAAGTGAGTGTGAAAGACAGTGCTGAAAAGAAGTAGTGGATGAATTAAAGAAACAAATCATGACAAAGCAAGTAGCAGACTTGACAAAGGTGCACATTTATCCATGAAAACACAGATAAGCGGCTGATGGTGTGTTTGACAGAGAAACAGTTTGAAGGAGATACCAATGAAGTAAAGTCTCCAAGGTAAATATATACAATCGTGGAATTAACACATTATTAGGCCTAATTTTGTTGTGATGCCCCGCTGGATGCATTAAACAATGTACATGTACCATGAATTGATTAACGTGGACCCCGATTTGAACAAGTTGAAAAACATACTCGGGTGTTACCATTTAGTGGTCAATTGTACGGAATATGTACTGTACTGTGCACTCTACTAATACAAGTTTCAATCAATCAATCAAAAACAAGGTTTTCCAAAATAAGAGAACAACTTCAACTCCAGTTATGGAAAAAAGTGCCAACATGGCACTGCCATATTTATTATTGAAGTCACAAAATGCATTATTTTTTTTTAACATGCCTCAAAACAGCAGCTTAGAATTTGGGGCATGCTCTCCCTGAGATAATCCTTATACCCACTACAACTATGGGAAATATTATACTTTGACTTTCACAAAGTGCATTATTATTATTTTTTTTTTTAAACATGCCTCAAAACAACAGCTACAAAAACAATGAAGGCACACAGCTTCAGTCCAGAGTATACTAGAGCATACTTGCAAAACCTTGAGACCTCCGAATTCGGGAGTTGAGGTGGGCGGGGGTGTATATTGTAGTGTCCCGGAAGAGTTAGTGCTGCAAGGGGTTCGGCGAATTTGTTCTGTTGTGTTCATGTTGTGTTACGGTGCGGATGTTCTCCCCAAATGTGTTTGTCATTCTTGTTTGGTGTGGGTTCACAGTGTGGCGCATATTTGTAACAGTGTTAAAGTTGTTTATACGGCCACCCTATACGGCCACCTGTATGGATGTTGATCAGGTATGCCTTGCATTCACTTATGTGTGTGTAAAAGCTGCACATTTTATGTGACTGGGCCATCACGCTGTTTGCATGGAGAAAAAGTGGACGTGAAGACAGGTTGTAGAGGACGCTAAAGGCAATGCCTTTAAGGCACGCCCCCAATATTGTTGTTCTGGTGGAAATCGGGAGAAATTCGGGAGAATGATTGCCCCGGGAGATTTTCGGGAGGGGCAATGAAATTCGGGAGTCTCCCGGGAAAATCGGGAGGGTTGGCAAGTATGCCCTACGTCCGTGTTTTACGGGATATGTACCGCTTCATACAGCGGCGTTTTAAAAAATCATTAATTTTACTTTCCATACAGCGGCGTTTTAAAAAGTCATTAATTTTACTTTTTGAAACCGATAATTTCCGATATTACATTTTTAAAGCATTTATCGGCCGATGATATTGGCCTGCCGATATTATTGGACATCTCTAGTTTTTATACAATATTTGTAATTTTTTTAAAGTTTTCTATTTTTTTAAAAGGCTTGTTATAGAGGTATGTTAAAATTAAAGTGCTTTGGTGGTTCACAGATTTAATTGAATGTAATGGGCCGACTCTGTCTCTCAATGCGAAGTTTTTTAGGTGTGCGCTGCGTCACAGAATCAATTACGCTAGTACCCTGAGGTACAGGTACCGGAGGTAAAGTTGCTTGACAAAACAAACTTTACCCAGTTTTCCCATGAAAAACAATGTAAATACAAATAATAGGTTCAGCACCCAAATACGTTTACACAAAACACTTGTACTAAAGAACATTTACAGGACCCAAGTGTATCGCAAGATTTGGTGTTCGATCGCATGTGATCAATCAATCAATCAATCAAAGTTTATTTATATAGCCCTTTATTACAAGTGTCTCAAAGGGCTGCACAAGCCAGGACATCCTCGGCTACCGTCCCACATGATACAAGACGGCTCAATAAACGATGCAATCACACAAAGGTAAACATACAAACAATTCATTACACGCAATATTGGATGCTAACTGAAAACAATACACTTTACCTACAGCAACATTTTGGCAAAAATCTTCGTCTTTAGCCGAAAATAACGTTACCTAGGGCGTTAATTTACCTGAAGTAATGGGTCTCGAACTCCAAGCGTTGACTGCTGATAAATTCTCACCAAAACAAATCACTTGAATTGTTTTTTTTTTAAGTAATCCAGCAGCTATAAACTATAAAATGTCATCGCTGAACAGACGATATGTCATTTTTTTTTTTCCGAAATATATGTTGACAGAATAGTCTCTCAATTAAAGGTAACTGTCGTTAACAATCATTATCAAAGACATGACGATGGATGGATTTTTTTTTTATGCATTCTAAATAATAAACTAATTAAAATCCACTTACAGAGGAGCCAAAGGGAACTCTACTATTCCGCCCATAAAATCCAATAAATAACCATTCAAAAAGCGCCAACAATACTCAATGTACATTTCCTGCCTTGAATATTAACCAAGTATTTGTGATATTGTTATTATAAGCGCTAACGCAGACAAACAATTTCTAGCCGCGACGTGATCACTTCCTGTGGGCCGATGTTTACATTATAAACTGATCTGCCGCTTCCTCCTTTTCTGTAAATTTATTGTAGATCATAAATCATGCATCTCACCTGAAAAGTAGATGGCTGAGGATATAATCCGACAAGTTGGGACACTTTGACAGCCATTTAGGACCTGGAACTGGCGAGAACGACACGAAAAGGCACCTGTTTTCCTTCCCCACCGTACCCCGTTTCTTTATCATCTAAATGGGAATATACACTATATTACCAAAAGTATTTGTCCACCCATCCAAATGATGAGAATCAGGTGTATAAAATCAAGCACTTAGGCATGGAGACTGTTTCTACAAACATTTGTGAAAGAATGGGCCGCTCTCAGGAGCTCGGTGATTTCCAGCGTAGAACTGTCATAGGATGCCACCTGTGCAACAAATCCAGTCGGTAAATTTCCTCGCTCCTAAATATGCCAAAGTCAACTGCCGGCTTTATTATGAGAAAATGGAAGAGTTTGGGAACAACAGCAACTCAGCCACGAAGTGGTAGGCCACGTAAACTGACAGAGAGGGGTCAGCGGATGCCGAGGCGCATAGTGCAAAGAGGTCGCCGACTTTCTGCACAGTCAGTTACTACAGAGCTCCAAACGTCATGTGACCTTCCAATTAGCCCACGTACAGTACGCAGAGCACTTCATGGAACGGGTTCCCATGGCCGAATAGCTGCACCAGTGCACAAAGCAAGGTCCATAAAGACATAGATGACAGAGTCTGGTGTGGATGAACTTGACTGGCCTGCACAGAGTCCTGACCTGAACCCGATAAAACAACTTTGGGATGGATTAGAATGGAGACTAAGGGCCAGGTCTTCGTGAACAACATCAGTGTGTGACCTCACCAATGCGCTTTTGGAAGAATGGTCGAAAATTCCTATAAACACACTCCACAACCTTGTATACACGCCTTCCCAGAAGTGTGGAAGCTGTAATAGCTGCAAAAGGTGGACCGACATCATATTGAACCCTATGGGTTAGGAATGGGATGGCACTTCAAGTTCATATGTGAGTCAAGGCAGGTGGCCAAATACTTTTGGCAATATAGTGTATGAACATCCTATCAGTCGGCATCCTAATGACAGTGGACCTTGTACAGTAAGTGGTGTTTTATTATGTTTGTTGGCTCTCATAAAGTCTGCAGTGAGTAATAATCAGTGATGAATACAAAATAAAAAATACAAATAAATTCTTGTTTTGCTTTGACGTGAGACGGAATTCCTGAAATCGTACGGATCTGATGAGACTGGAAGGTGGTGACGTGAAATGTACAAACTTTGACTACAGCTTCCAATAGCAGGAAAAAAAACACTCAATATTTTACTTTTCAAAATCAGTTGATAATGAAATACTTTTATTTACAGGGGAAAAAAAAGGTTATTGATACATTGTTGCTTTGGAATGCAACAAAACCCGGTAAAGGACAATGATAAATTGTAGGAGTCTGCAGTGGAAGCACATTTTCAAAAGTGAGGGGGTGTGCTAATGCAACACACTCAATATTGAATACTGAGCAGGCAGTGTTCATGTCTTCAGCTCTGGAAATAATTATTGCTTTTAACCCGAATTATTCTGCACAATTGGGTCTTTTTTGCTAATTGTAATTTAAGTAATTTGCTCTGCGATGGGAAATGCATTGTACTCTCTGGGCTGTAAAATGGCATCATAATGAAGCAGCACAATGAGAGAAATAAAGGAAATTGTGTGAAGTGCCTATAGATGCCCTGTAGGGCGGAGCACGGCGTGGGGCTTTTTTTTTTTTTTTTGCCGTCGTTATCTCAAGGCTTGCATCCAAGAGGACACAACTGTGGCATGTTTGACGTGGCCCAGATGCTTGCAACATGGGATGCATGTGGCCGGTAAAAAGAGATGAGAATACGACCCCATCTGTGTGCACAACCTGCAGCTGTTACTGTTTGTGTGCAGCTGGAGCAAGGGAATAAGAAAACATTGTGATTTGGTTTAAAAGCTGCACAATGCACACCATGCACTGTATGAACATCAGGCTATGGATTTGCCATAGGATGGCGGCTTCAACATGAGTCAACCTACACCAGGGGTGTCCGGACTTTTTGACCTGGGGGCCGCACTAGGCTAAAAAAAATTGGTAGAGGGTTCGAAAGCCGACTGCATGTAAGTTAGTGTTGTCCCGACACCAATATTTTGGTACCGGTACCAAAATTATTTCGATACTTTTCAATACTTTTCGATACTTTTCTGAATAAAGGGGACCACAAAAAATGTCATTATTGTCTTTATTTTAACAAAAAATCTTAGGGTACATTAAACATATGTTTATTATTGCAAGTTTGTCCTTCAATAAAATAGTGAACGTACAAGACAACTTGTCTTGTATTAGTAAGTAAGCAAACAAAAGCCCCTAATTTAGCTGCTGACGTATGTAATTATATTATTATGTAAAAATTATTAAGGACAAGTGGTAGAAAATGAATTATTAATCTACTTGTTCATTTACTGCTTACTTTCTCTTTTAGCATGTTCTATCTACACTTCTCTTAAAATGTAATAATCACTTATTCTTCTGTGGTTTAGATGCTTCACATACATTTTGGATGATACCACAAATATGGGTATCAATCCGATACCAAGCAGTGAAGTAAAGTGAATTATATTTATATAGCGCTTTTCTCGAGTGACTCAAAGAGCTTTTACATAGTGAAACCCAATATCTAAGTTACATTTAAACCAGTGTGGGTGGCACTGGGAGGAAGTGGGTAAAGTGTCTTGCCCAAGGACACAACGGCAGTGACTGGGATGGCAGAAGCGGGGATCGAACCTGGAACCCTCGAGTTGCTGGCACGGCCACTCTACCAACCGAGCTATACCCCCCCTAAGTAGTTACAGGATCATACATTGGTCATACTCCAAGTCTTCATGTGTCCAGGGACATATTTCCTGAGTTTATAAACATAATATACATTTTTAAAAAACAAAAGAAGAGGTTGTGATGCCAAAAACTATCGACGTAATCATAGTAGTATCGACTAGATACGCTCTTGTACTCGGTATCATTACAGTGGTTGTTAGGCGTAGATCCACCAATGGCATTTGTTTACATTTTGACGCCGGTGAGCTATGGTGTGTAGTGAAGCATTTTTAGCTATTCCTCGTCCTGCAGGGATGATACTTGTAAGAAACATACTTTATTTGTCGCCATGGAGGCGAGGCTTAGTGATTTAGAAGTAGCTAAAACACTGCCGACTTTAGCCGCTAGCTCGCTAGCCATGTCTTAAAGCACCTCTTCCGGTGGGCATTTCAGTGTTACAACTTCACCTTTATCGTTAGTTTTTAAGCCAAAATGCGTCCATTCCCCCTTTTCTGTGATTGTGCGCTGCCGAACATGCTCCTCTGCTCGTAAACCAGCAATGACACGACGTGACGACGACGCGGGCACAGGGGCGGGAGGTGGCGGACCGGTACTTTTCAGTGGCGGTATAGTATCGTATATGATTCATTAGTATCGTGGTACTATACTAATACCGGTATACCGTACAACCCTAATGTAAAGTAACTCATATATTACGGCTGTCAATCGATTAAAATATTTAATCGCGATTAATCGCATTTTGTCCATAGTTAACTCAAAATGAATCGCGATAAATCGCAGATAGGTATAATTTTTCACCATTAATAAGTGTACCCTAGACAGGTCATTTTCAGGGGGGATGGCTTCATATTGCTGCAAGACAATGTTTTAATCTTCTCTATTATTATTATTATTTTATTTTTTTTTATTATTATTTTTTTTTTTTTGTGTCCTGTCCAGCTTCTCAGGCAAATCATATAGTTGATGTAGATGCCCATGTCGGCTGTTCAGACTTACTTTACAAAAGAGAAGTGTAGGATACTTCTCTTGTTGCCTTATTTGTATTTGACTTTATTACATGTATTTATATTATCATTTAGTGCAGCCGGGCCGGAGCAGGAGGGGATAGAAAGAGAAAAAAAAAGAAGACAGAGGGGGAAATTGTGGGGACAAGAGGGGGATTAGACAGAGAGACAAAAACAACAACAGCAAACAACAACAACAACAACAACAATAGAGCAACATCAGCAAATATGACATGTACAAATATTATGGTAAAAGTAATAGCAAATAAGCAGTTAGCGAAAAATAAAAAATAATACAGAAATGACAATGAGCATTATTACACTACAAATGGATCAATACAAATACCAATAGAAATAGCGCTATTGATAATGAACAATACCAATAATTTACCTTTATTATCAACAATACAGTTGTTTAAATGCAACAATACATATACGTAATGATAACTTGAGATACGAAAGAATGCAGAAAAATGGAGGGGGAGAAAGAGAAGCAACCTACATTAACCTTGTAGATTGTTATAGTCACAATAGGTTAAGCTTTGTCAGTGTGCCATGTGTTACACCCAGTTTACCCTAGGGCAACAACATTAATATATGTTTGATGAAACGTGATTATGTGCATGAGTGTAAGTATGCATATGTACTTGTATATGTACAGAATGTGTATATGTGTTTGTACAATGAATGTATATGTACAGAATGTGTATATGTGTTTGTACAGTGAATGTATATGTACAGAATGTGTATGTGTATGTTTGTATATTGAATGTGTATGTGGATGTACGAACATTAGGTAGGTAAATATGTACTGTATTTGTGTATGTATGTGGGAGCGTAGGTACCTATGTACGTATGTGAGCATATGTGAATTTGCATGTACAATACATTCGACTCCCAAAGTGCGTGGGAGCCAGAGGACGGCCCCATCACCCCCGAGAGCCCAATCCACAAACAGGAGGCGTGGTGCCCAGGGAACCAGGGACCACCGCCCCCACGCAGCCAAGCCGGCCAGCGACAGGAACCCCAGAGCCCGGCCCACCGTACCGCCCACAAGGGCCAGCAGCAGGCCGCAGACAGACGCACCCGGCAGAGGACAGGGCACGAGAAAAGCAGGGGACAGCCAGACCCCAAGCCAGCGAGAGACCACACCCCACACGGGCAGAAAGGGGAGACGCCCCGCCCGAAGGACCCAGAGACTCCCCGCAACCGGACGGGAAGACCGCCCCCGCCCCACCGGAAACCGGGCCCCCACGAGCCCACCCCCCACCCCCGGAGAGCGCGGCGAGGCCAGCCCCCGGCCACTCCACCCAAATCGGCCACCGCAGGACCACCCAGGCACAGGGCCACGGGAACCACCCACCCCACCCGCAGGGACCCCAATGATGGAGATGGAACAACCAGCAACCGCCCCGCCGAGCCCCCCCCCTGAGGGAGGGGAAAAAATTAAAAAATAATATTAATAAAATATATTAAAAAAATTAAAATAAATAAATAAATTAAAAAAAAGAATTAAAAGAAGATCACAGACATGCTGACAAACAAGGTCACTACCCCAGCAACTGGCCGACTCGCAGCACCTCGGAATACCTTGCAGCACCAAGCTACCACAATAGACGCAGGGACTAGGCCCAACAGGCCCCAACCAAGACAGGCACCCGGAAGGGATGGACAGCGGGACCCAGGAGCTCCAGACACGCAGTTCGGATGCAGTAGCCTGAGGCGTCGATCCCCGTCTGACAGGCAGGCCCAGAGCGTACCCCCAGAAATATACATACATACATACATATATACATACACATACACACATACATGTATACATACCCACACATACACATATATACATATACATACACATATGTACACATACACATATATATACATACATACATACACACACATATACATACATATACACACCTTGAATTGAATATAAATTGAATATAACCTTCTCTATTATTAATAAAAATGTAATTTTCAACATGCTAATCATTTTGTAATTGAGGACTCGACCAGAACATGTTATAAAAGAATTTATATAATATTTCAGCCTGCCAGAAAAATCCCCACCCCCGCCCCCATATTCCTAAACTGATGTACTCGCATTTTTTTAGGTGCAAATATCATGGAATAACATTTCGAAACATCTCTGACTGTCGCGACGGGGTTTTCACAGCTTACTGCGGGGTTGGTTCTCCCGTAATACAGACGGACCACTCCGGACAAGGCGTGCAGGTAGGAACATGATTTATTCCTCAAGAAATCAAAGGAGTACAAAAAACAGAAAGCGAGTCGACAGAACAACGTGCCTGATCGCACACGAAGCTAAAGCTTACACTTAGCGTAGACTATGGATAAGGAATACTCACGAAACTGTGGCATGAAACAAACAAATCTTACGTAGACAAGGCATGAAGCAAACAATGGCGCCAGGCCGATTGACCGGCAAAGGCAGGCTTAAATAGTCCCTCTGATTAGTGCTCAGGAAACAGGTGAGCGTCCCGAGCACCAATCAGAGACGGGTGGAAATAATAAGCACCCATGGTAACAAACAAGGGTGCACAAAAACAGGTACTAAGGGAGTACAAAACTAACAGAACATAACAAAAACATGATCCGGACCACAGATCATGACACTGACAAAGCATGATCGTAATGCAAAACATTTTTACTTTGTTAATGTCAGGGTTTCCCCTAAATTGTCAAAATACTAGTGGCATAGGGGGCATGGTCGATATGACATCATCGGATGATTTGCTATGATGAATATATTCTTTAAAAAGGGATGTTAATATACAAAAACATCTCTTTTCATTAAATATAGTATTAACATATATATTTTTCTTACATAATATTTTGTTCTATTTTTAAATTGTTGGTGCTTATTCTACAATGTACTTTGTTGAGAATTGTTGTTTTTAATATGTTTAGAGATCCTTTTAGTCACTTTTGCTGTAATAAAAACGATTGGCAACAAATATAGCATATATTTCTGGTGTTATTGGAGACTGTACTCTTGTTTAGAGACTCTGTTTGGATTCTGTCGCGCCATGTCCATGACGGAAAGCGAGCAGCAGAGAGACTGACGCCACACTTGTTTCGCGTTGCTTGGAGTCTTTCTCTCAATAAAAGCCGCCAGTGTCATCTTAAATTGTGAAGATCGCTGTCCGAATATATTAAAGTACGTCCACTGCGCGGACACGCTGCCTCTGCTCCATGCAGACAACCCTGTGCGTATGGCTGGTGTTAATGTGTATGTTAGTGTAATATGATGGTCATTTTTCCCATGGTCTTTGAACACACCGTGTCAGCGGGGAATGAACAAGGGTTGTGTGTCTAGGAGTGAAACACGGAGACAGACGTGTGCACGGAGGAAATATTTGCTGGAATCGGGCCCGATGTTAGCATAAAATTGGCAATAAAAGCTAAAAGAAAGTCATACTTTGTTTGTTTTCTCCTGGAAGCTACAATACATGATATTACTTTATTTTGTTTGGTGTGGCGGCTAATATGAAGCCCGTACATTAAGGATAAACCCTAAACGTAGTTCAACCGGATGTATAGTGTAGCGCATTTATTTTGAAGAAGGAAAAGTGTGTGATTGTTTTGAAAAAGTGTCTTGACCTGTTTTAATGTCGGATCCACTGTTTGCAATAATCTTGCCGACCGTCTTTCATTTCTGTTGATATTTTATGTCATCTTACTTACTAAAGCAGTCACAATAACAATCTAAATGTTATGTTATCACTGCACCTTAACCGTAATCTGAACATGGAAGTGAAGCACCACCCACCTCTAGAACGACGCACACAGCAGGCGTTTGCTGCAGGGATGTCCTTTCTTGTCGGGAGAACAACTTGCCATGGCTTTGAACCAGATATTTCCATAAGGTAGACTTTCCTTTGTCCATTTCTGCTTGCTTGTGGCTCATCAGTAGCAACTGAACTGCAGCCAAGTTTCCCCGCTACGGCACGGCAGTCGGGTCAAAAAGGAAGTGTTCGCGTTAATCAACCGTTATTGACATTTATAGTTGACACGTTCTCGCGTTAACAGCCCTAATATATATATATATATATATATATATATATATATATATATACATATATATTTTGTATATTAGGGGTGTGCATCTCTACCTTAAATGGCAATCCGATATAAATCGATGACATTCGATGCAGATGGAAGCTTTGCATGGTCAAAAGAAAATTAAAAGTATCACCCGGAAGGGAATAAGCGGTAGAAAATGGATGGATGGATGGATGGATGTCAGAACAATGTCTTGTATTTATTTTTTAAATAGACACATACAAAACAGTTAATGTATTATTGTATTAGCAAACTTGTAGAACCATGAACTTCAAGACATTGCAATCTATAAACTTAAAGAAAAGAAAATGTGTGAGTTGAAAAATAAAAAGTAAAACAAAGTGTTGGATTCTGTGTGACCCTGTCTGGACGCTACAGTATGACCCAATCTGTGGCGTTTTGTCATGTTGTTGACATGCAGCACACAAACATAATATATACCACCTTTCCTAGGCTATATTGAAGCACGATCGAGACAACAAAAACATACCTTTAGCATGCTGAAAGTGTGCTTTGGGAGCCGCTGGGTTGTTGTGATGGTGCGTCTGGAATGATCTAGTCGCAAAAAAATGCATATTGCCAGAAGTTTTTTTGTAAAGGAGATATAATACCATTCATCTCCTATTTAAAAAAAAAAAACACCTTTAAAAAAACTGCAGACACCAAAACAAATCAATTGAATTGTTGTTTAGGTAATCCAGCAGCTATAAATGATAAAATGTCATCGCTGATTAGACGATACGTCCATTTGTTTATTTTTTATTATATGTTGACAGAATAATCTCTCACTTAAAGGGTAACTGTCGTTAACAATCATTATCAAAGACAAGACGATGGATGGATATTTTTCTTAATGCATTCTAAATATTAAATACAAAGGAAACTCTACTATTCCGCTCATAAATTCAAAGAAATAATCATTAAAAAAGCGCCAACAATACTCAATTTACATTTCCTGCCTTGAATATTAACCAAGTATTTGTGATGTTGTTATTATAAGCGCTAACGCAGACAAACTATTTATAGCCGCGAAGTGATCACTTCCTGTGTGCCGATGTTTACATTATCGACTGATCTGCCGCTTCCTCCTTTCCTGTAAGTTTATTGTAGATCATAAATCATGCATCTCACCTGAAAAGTAAATGGCTGAGGATATAATCCGTCAAGTTGTGACACTTTTCAGCCATTTAGGACCTGGAACTGGCGAGAACGACACAAAAGGCGCCTGTTTTCCTCCCCCACCGAACCAAGTTTCTTCACAAGGATTGCGCACAAACTTAGTAGATAAGCTTTGCGTGCGCCATCAAGTTTGCACAGGTTTTAATACACGCAACTCTTGAGTAGAACAGAGCCTGTGTTTCATAAAAAGTTACTTCACGATGTTAAAAGAACTAAAATGAAGAAAAAAAAAACACAAATCAGAGCAAGTTTGCCCCTCTTCTTCTCTTTGTTGTTGAATTTATTGCAATTGTCGCGAAAACTTGTCGGCCTCATCACTAAGCTGCACGCAGTTGGTGAGAGTTGGCGAACTAGGTGCAAATCTCGCAGCCCTGCCGCAATGCAAATGCACCTGACGGAATGTCGGGGTGAGAACTATGCCCAACCTTCCAAATTGGAACATATTGAGCCTAACAAAATAGGAACGAGTGACAAAAACATTTGATTATCTCACTCCCAAAGAGAACGGGAGAGAGGGAAAGAGAGAGAGAGAGGGAAAACAATTACCAGCCGGTAATTATAAAAACTTTTGCGACTCAGCAGAGCGACAAGATGAGGCAAATGGAAGATGAAATTTAGCGGAGGAGGGGTTGGTGGGGATGGTGCCTCCTTGTTACTTTCCAAATTTTTAATGAAATGCAAATTCAATGAATTTGATGAATCTTTGAGGGAGGGCTGATGCCTGCTGGCTGCAACAGCGGGACACCCATTGGCAACTTTGTTCTCAAGCATTTCTGCACAATGATTAATTCTTCTAAATAGGC